>NC_091433.1:71896847-72022289 GCF_964237555.1 Oryctolagus cuniculus | reverse complement strand
CCACTGTGCTAGAGGCTCACCCCTTGGATGAGTCATTTAGTCTTGTTGAGTCTTGGTTGTCTGTGCACAATGGTGCATGCCTCCTAAGACTGTTGTGTGGATGAATTAGGTTCTTATGTACAAATCCAGCACAATGTCTTCTCTCCCTTCTCTCTTCCCTGCCCTGATTTCCCATCAAGACTTACTTTTGAGGTCTGGTTTCTGGGAGATTAAACATATACTCCAGCTTGATACTTGCTACCTGCTACCAAATGAGGACATAGGCTTGGGTATTAGGGAACCAGGGGATGGGATCTATTATAGCAAAGACTTCAAGGAAAATGAGCACGGGGAGTAATGTTCTAGAAGTCACTGGGCTTCTGGTTTTGCATTGTTAGTATTGAGTTATTTGAGGCCTCAGGGAATAACAGATATAGGAGATGGATGGCAATTATTGCCTTATTAAGAATTTAGTAATTGGGGGCGGTGTTGTGGCATAGTGGGTAAAGCCGCCATTTGTGACAGTGGCATCCCATGTGGGTGCTAGTTTGTGTCCAGGTTGCTCCACTTCTGATCCAGCTCCCTGCTAATAATGGCCTGGGAAAAACAGTGGAAATCACCTAAATACTTAGGCTCCTGCCACCCACATGAGAGACCAAGAAGAAGCTTCTGGCTCCTGGCTCCTGGCTTCAGCCTGGCTCAGCCCTGGCTGATATGGCCATCTGGTTAGCAAGCCAGTAAGTGGAAGATCTCTGTCCATCCATCTCTCTCTCTTTCTGAAATTCTGACTTTCAAATAAAAAAATTAATCTTTTGTAAGAAAAGAATTTAGTAATTTCTTTTCCCTGGGAAAGTCTTAGTGCACATGGGGCAATTAGCAATTTGGTCCTCTTTTCTCTTTATTGTCAAAATTTTGATTTTCCAAGGTCAGGACACATACAGGTGATAGAATGCCAGCAACAATCTCATTGTTCAATACAAATGCTCTTATACAACTCGAGGTCCCATTTACTTCATTGATTCACTTGTTCACTCATTCCACACATTTATTGTGCAGCAGTTGTCTCGGGAAAGAGCAGAGACCCTTAGCATCCAGGGGGAAAGAAGAGAAAATGTACAGAGTTACAGGTTTGTAAAGTTTCTAAAATAAAGTAAGAAAGTTTGGAAGAGCAAAGGTCTACTATCACTGGAAATACTAAAAAAACAAACAAAAACTAAAAAGTTCCAAAACAGCTTCCAAAATATTTTAAATAGTGATTAACCACGTTGGAATGATTATGTAGTGTTCTAAGGTTTCTATTCAACCAACATTTATTAGTGGCTACTGGCTACCTGGTACATGCCAGTTGTGGTGAGAGTCACAATAATGAATTGAAAGTCCCCATCCATAGGAACTCAGTTACTGTCTTAATTGTAGAGAACCGCATAGAAAGTAATATATGTTCTGGGCAGGTGTGGCTGGTGGTTAGAACAAGGAAGATGCCATGGAGTATGTGCCTTTTGAGTTAATTGTGAAGAATGAGTAGGATTTTATCCGACAGATGTGAGAGGCATATTGCTAAAACTACATTTCCTAGCTAGACGTTTGCTTGGGATTTGTATTTCATTTTCTCTAGAGATCTACTTCTTGGAACACTCACAACATAGAAAAATATTGGGATAAGAATATTTTTGTTACGTATTTCACAGAATTTCTTTGTGTTACTAAGTTAACTTGTAGAGAAGCTTGACAGAGTCCTTATAACAAATGTGTGATAGAACTGAATTACAGCCCATTGCCTCTGGTGTTGGAGTCTTATGGCCCCCTAATGCTTCCAGGGGTGATGGTCTGCTTTCTGTGATTTATTTACAGACCAAATGATAACAAATAACAATTCCCAGGCCCAGACTTTGTGATTTACACTAATGAATGTCTTCTCCCAAAACACAGTTTTTCACACACATGAAGAAACTGAATTTATTGCAGACTTCTCTTAAATGTGGTTATGTATGTGGTTCAATGTGGTTATATAATGAAAGTGCTATGTAAACTGCTAAGTTCTAATGTTGTTACTGTTATAGATATATGCTTAATTAAATATGATGATTTTAGAGAACATAGAGTTTTTCCACTATGGTTATCCTAAAGCATGTGGAAGAATTTTGGGATCATTTCCCTTAGAACACCATGATTTTAAAAAATTTCTTTGATTTATACTTTTAGTATAGTGCTGATTAGCAATTGAGTGTATTGGTTTCTTTGCAATATAGTAAGAATTTATATAAAATTCTAATCTATCAAGGAAAAGGATAAATAAGTAAATAGGATTGCATTTGTCTCATAGCCTATTATTTTGAAGGTTGATTTAAGACCTGACTCACTTTTTGCAAAGAGACAACTAATTTTCTTGTACTTTTAAATCTAAATTCTTCCTATCTTCCTGTGATTAATTGGAGCAATAGCTTATCATAAACCTTAGCAGAAAATTCTTATTTTTCTATCCAAAAGAGAAATGTAACATATTTTGCTTTCTTCAGCCTGCTTTGTATACTTCAACATCATGAAACATTCCTGTCATTTCTGTAATGTTCAACTATACTTGTTTTCTTGATCAATCAAAACAAATTACCTGAGCTTTCTCCAACTCTTATCCAAAATGATACCTGTTAATCCTCCACCCCTACCCCAGGACTGCTTCTTTCATTCCTGTACTCCTTAGTATTCCAACTTGATGTGCAGGTCAGAAAGCTAGGGTCATGCACACCTCCTCACCCGGTTTCTGTTGAACCTGGCTTCTGAAGCTCTCTTAAGTATTCTTTCTTTCCATGTCCACACTGTTTAGTTTAGATCCTCACCATTTGTTCTAAAAGATCCTTCTTGATCTCCCTGCCTCTGCCCCTCTGCAATTTATGGTATTTCTGAAATGTGTTGTATTCATCTCACTACCTTGCTTGGAACCCTTGCACTTGCTCCCCAACACATAAAGTGCCATTTCTTTATGATGGTCTATATAGATCCCAATTTCTAGCTCCCATTTATTTTCTCTGCCTCAAAAAGGCACCTCTGTTTCTGAACGTATTAAGTAACTTGATCCCCACAACTACCTTGCAGAATCCCTTCACCCCAATATTCTTTCCCTCAGCTACTGCCTCCACCCTCCCCCAACTCCCCACTTTGTGTAAGCTTCCCTTGGTTGGCTGGGGCTTGAGTATTTTATTGGATGTTGGACTTACCACCTATGGTGTTTTATGGTATTTGCATACTCCTGGTTTTTGTTTGTCTACCTGTCTTGCCCAGCCACTTGGGCAGCCTCTGGCTTATCTACCTCATTCTGGTTGACAGTGTGATTTATATGCTTTGTATCTACTTCTCTCAATTATTTTTCAGCCTCTCTAGACCAGGCTCTTTGCCCTGTATCTATAAACTGCTATTGGCTTGAGAGTGACAGTGTATTTCCAATCGAGTATTTCGCAGACTTATAGCTACAGTAGGAAAAAAAAAAACTACCTTTGAGCATATCGCAGAATTACCTAGTGATCTGTAAATCTTCTCATTTATATTTTTGTTATGCTCTATTTGATTGAGAGGATCAGGGAGGGCAGAGTGTTGGCTACCAATCTAAGTTCAGGCCTTAAACTTTCTTAGTGTATGTGTGATTCCTGAAAGTATTCTGGACTTTAAATGTCACTCAGTAATCTGAGTTTTATGTTACTATGAATAGAGCAGAGTTTTAGTATTTGACTATTATATCATAATTTCTATGGATTCAAAATTGAAAAGAATCATACAGCTTTTAATGTGGGAGTATACCAAATCTCAGTTCTCAGCTTTCTTTCTCTCTACACTCACCCCTATATAATCTCATAAAACCATACGGCATTATATATCACATGTATGCTGAAGGTTTACAAATGTCTATTTCTGTCTACAACCTTTCCCCTCAACTCTAGACTCACAACTAATTGCCTATTAGTTATTGCCACAGGGAAGATTGATGAACAACTCAAAGTTCACATAAAACAAGGGAATTCTGGTTCCTTCACTTCTAACCCCAGGACTCTACACCTGCTCTGCCCTGAATTTTTCCCATCTCAGTAAGTGGCAGCTCCACTGTACCTACCAATTATTAGGTAGAGAACTCACCCTGAATCCTCTTCATTCCTTATGCTGCATCTCAGCAAACACTGTTTGTTGTTCAGAATCTTATCTCTTCTCACACACTTTGACTGCACCTTTTAATTTATCTCCCATTTATTCATGCTTTCCCCTTGATATTTAAACTCACCGAGCATACAGTAAGCCTTTTAAAACAAGACAGATACACTTTTCATCTGCTTAGAACTTTCCAGTGGTTCTCCTGATCAATGTAAAAGCCAATATCCTGCCATGGCTAGCAAGTTCTTAAATCATCTTGTCCTCTAACAACCCTCTGATCTCTGCCGCTGAAATCCCCAAGCATGTCAGGCAAATGTGCTTCTGCCTCAGGACCTTTGCACTTGTGGTATCCTTGGCTTTGAATTCACATCCACCAGATAGCAGTGTGGCTCGCTTCCTTTCTATATCCAGCCCTCTGTTTAATTATTACCTCATTGTAGATGGAATTTTTCCAACCACTTCATTTAAAATAACCCCTCCACCTTTTCATTCAAAATATTGCTTCATTCTACTTTGTAGTACTTCTTGCTACCTGGCATATTATATATACACATTTTGAAATGTCTTTCTTTTTATAAAGATTGATTTATTTATTTGAAAGTCAGAGTTAGAGAGAGAGAGAAGCATCTTGAATCCACTGATTCACTCCCCAGATAGCTACAAGGGCCAGTGCTGGGTCAAGTCAAAGCTGGGAACCAGGGACTTCATCTGGGTTTCCCATGTCAGTGCAGGGGGCCCAAGAACTTGGGCCATTTTCTGGTGCTTTCCTAGGCCATTAGCAAGAAACTGGATTGGAAGTGGAGCGGCTGGGACATGCGTCAGTGCCTATATTCGATGCTGTTGTTGCAGGTGGCGGCTTTACCCACTACACCACAGCGCTGGCCCCTGAAATTTCTTTATGGTTTGCACCTGCTTTTCCATATGTACGTTCCGTGACAGCAGAGACTTTATTTTTCTTCCTTTCTGTATTTGCAGCTATTAAAATAGTTCTTTGTATACAGTAGGTATGCGGGCGAATATTATATGCCTGGATGAGTATATTAGAACAGCACAGTAGGTTATTTCAAAGGTTATTTCAGTAGGCTAGGTGCTGAATATTCATATATACAAAAAAGAAAAAGAAATAAGCATGCAATAACGAGCTCTCAGTTCTGCACCTAGCTTGGTATCCCCAAATTTCTTGGTTTCTTGGCCATGAATGACTCACTGTGTTGCTGTCACACTTATTTGAAGATTATGTGCTTCTTTATAGTGATGAATTATTTTTTATGTGCATGTCCACTGTCTCTGAGAAGATAGCAGATTGCTTGCGGGTAGAGACTGGGTCCTGCATTTATAGTAAGGGCAAAAATGAGATTTTAACACACAAATTTAACTTGGTTTCATTAGAATTCATTTTCATTATCTGAGTACAGCATACAAGAGATTAAAGATTGGGGCTGTATTGCACATTCAGCAATTTTGGGTGAAAAAGTTAGGGTACAATAATATTTAAAAAAGAAAGCTGGAAAACAAGACCTGTGTTCCTTGCTCCTCTAGTGTGAGTCTTCCTTGTTGTATGCAGTAAATTCTACATGTGACTCAGTCACCTCCTCGTTTGTTGGAAGTTAGAAAAAATAACTTCAATCTCCACCTTTGTATTAGCAGCTGAGTAAGTCCCAGTTGATAAATATTTGGGCACAAGTGCTGGATATTCCAGTTTAAAACAGTAGAAGAGAGTTTATGTATTTTCCACACATTTTTCAAACAGGCATAGATGTTTAGAACAAGGAAAAAGACTGGGGAAAATGTATCCTTTGCTGTTTGTGAAAAAGGAGGTAACCCTAATGTGCATTTGTACCCTGATATACCCCCAAATTAGATGTATTGCAAGACTTAGATTTAGTCTATGGTGTAGTTTACTTGATGTCTTTTGAAAGACTGTTGTCAAATCCAAATAAAGACACTATAAATGTTTTCCCTCAATTTCATTTTATCACTGTTTTCAAATATTTTCTGTTGCATTCTAAGTAATTTTTATATTAAGTATTCACACTCTACAAACATCTGTAGCTAGTTGTATTTCTTCAAAGTCATTTTTCAGGCAAATCACACAGATCTGATTTTTCAAATCTTTCAATATAAATTATCCTTTTGAGTTCTTTAATTCTTATTATTTTCTGCCTCCTATATATATATATATATTAATTTTCTGAATTTTTCTCAGGGTGCATCTTGAGAACTGAGCATGACATTATGATGCTGACTCCCTAGTTCCTCCGTGAGGTGACTGGGTAACTTCTAAAGTGGGGGGAGGGTGGGCTGGATACCTGTGTTTGTACCAGCCACGTTTCAGTTACTTTTTTTTCCTTAGCTTTCATCACTCGCCATTAATCCTGTTTTAGTTTCTTATAACAGTTCTATGTCTCTTGTACCATTATATCTTTACAAGGACCTTCGTTCCATTACCTAAAAGGTGTTTTACAACATTCCCCACAGAGATATTAGCTTACTAGGCTGGATCTTATTTTTATTGCTTGCCTCCTTTTCTAATCTGACTGTATTACTTGGTTTCATTTCTCAGCTCTGAATGTTAACAATGTTGCACAGATGGATGTTGTGATTTGCCTTTAGAGGTTATTAAGCTGCTATTTGCTTCTCCTCCCCAAAGTCATTAATATAGATGGGGAGAGTAAGTTCAAAAGTAATCCCTGTGTTATAGCATTAGGATCTCTCCCCCAGCCCCAAACAGAGTATGCCATTACTTCATCTTTCCTTTTGTTTTCCTTCATTCAGTCATTTGAATCCCTTTCACCACATTCATCGCACAAGAAAAGTAGCCCAGTTTTGCAAGCTGAATTAAATAAATCCCTGATCTTTCATCTTTGTTAAAGTTGGGATTTAGGACACCTTATTTTATGAATTAGCATTAACTGCATCAAAAGAGCTTAATGAGATTCACCTGGCATGATTTTTAAGGTGATTATTGTTCAGAATCAATGGAAAATGAAAAGTTCTTTGATTGCATAGGCTTTCAAGGAGTGGAAAACAGCAGCTGGCAATGGATACTGCAAAGGGTCAAAGTGTGTGAAGCCATGGTTGAACTGCTCTGCAACAGATTGGTGGGAAATGATTTTGTGTCCAAGTTATACTTGTGTCAGCAGTCTAAAAGGGCTGCACACAGAGTAAACAGGAGCTCTGCTCATTCATTTAGCAACTGAATATACACCCTGGGCACTGGGATCGCAGTGCTGTATAAGATAGACACATTCTGTGCTCTACAGGCATGTTTTCCTGGGGTTAAATGGCAAGTAGCAAATGGCAAGTGGCAAGGCCATTTCAGCATAGGATGACTAAAACTCTCACCCAGGAAGTTCAAAGTGCTATGGACCCTGTGAGGGAGCACCCAAACTACTAAAAACTATCTGATAATGGACTTACCTTATGTTTGAACCGTTAGTAGGAATGAAATAAAAAAAAAAACTGGGTGAATGAGAATAACTAATAATTTACTTGGATTAGTTAGCATAGACTAATAGTTTAGTTGTATTATTTATCATAAAGATAATTTTTAAGACCAAAGGAAAAAGAGAGGGGAATTTTTTTTAAAGATTTATTTATTAATTTGAAAGAGTTATACAGAGTGAGGAGAGGCAGAGAGAGAGAGAGAGAGAGAGAGAGAAGTCTTCCACCCAATGGTTTACTCCCTAGATGGCCACAATGGCTGGAGCTGAGCCGATCCAAAGCCAGGAGCTTCTTCTGGGTTTTCCATGTGGGTGCAGGAGCCCAAGAACTTGGGCCATCTTCTACTGCTTTCTCAGGCCATATTAGAGAGCTGGATTGGAAGTGGAGCAGCTGGGACTAGAACCGGCGCCATTATGGGATGCCAGCACTCAAGGCCAGGGCGTTAACCTGCTGCGCCACAGCGCTGGCCCCAAGTTTTTAGCCTTACTGTTAAAATACATATTGTATACTATATAATTTTAATAAAACATTGTGCAAATATATATAAATGCATGCATATGAAACTGTAGAAAATACTATTTAATACTATTTACTGATTCCTCTTTATCGTACAATTATGGGTAATTAGTAGACGTTTAATTGTTAAATTGAAGTAAGAGGACTAGGGGTATAGTTAGTTGAAATTGCAATTAAGCAATGACTGTATTATAGAATGAATTTCATTTTTTTTAAAAGATTTATTTTAAAGAGTTACAGAGAGAGAGAGTGGGAGGGAGGGAGGGAGGGAGAGATATCTTTCATTTGCTGAGTTAACTCCCAAGATGGCCACACCAGCTAGGGCTGGGCCAGACCGAAGCCAGGAGCCAGGAGTTTCATCTAAGTCACCATGTGGGTGGCAGAGACCCAAGCACTTGGGTCACCCTCTGGTGTTTTCCCAGGCCATTACTAGGGAGCCAGATTGGAAGTAGAGCAGCCAGGACACACACCAGTGCCAATATGGGATGCCAGCATCACAGGCTGTGGCTTTACTGGCTACATCACAGAGTCAGCCCCACATAGATATAATTCTAAGAATAAAATGATATTCCCTTTCTCCCTCCATCCCTAATATATATATATTTCCTTCATATACATTAAATTTTAAAGCACATATCATTGAAGCTATAGTAGCATATTTGACAAAGATACAACACAGCTTGACAAAACTACATTGGCAGCAATTCTAACATACATATTGGGGTTCTTTCTAATGATTGAAAGAGAGAAAATGTGCCAAGATTGTATCATGTGTGAGATCTAAGCCAGCAGGACTGGCGGGACCATCTCTTACATGGAAATAGATATCTTTGTCTAGTGAACTTCATGGCTGGCCATTTAGGTTGGGCTTTTGATAAAAGTTGGCGTAGAGTCTATTACACAATCCTGAGATCAATCCTCAAAGATGCTTTCGTCTCACAGGACCAGCCACATGGGCAACCACCCTTCCCTGGCTCTGCTGGCCTTGATAATTCTAAACATGCCTTTGCTGCAAAGATGGTGCAATCCACCCTCTGGGTCTAGCTTTGCTGGAACAGTGGAGCAGTTTTGATGTTTTAGCCTGGAATCTGAGATGGAGGCTTGGAACTTCTCTTCAGTTCTCAATTTTAAACATTGCTGCTGTTCCAGAATCTCCTGTGCTTCATGAAGATGGGATTACGTGGGTAGCTTTTGATAACATTCCCCATCACTATCCTTCTTCTCTTCTACTCTTTTTTTTTTTTTTTTGTGGTTACTGTGTATCATCTCTAGTGTGTATCACCTTATGATCTGGACTTAAAATTCTCCTGGTATCAAGTGTACAAAAATGGAAAAATTTGACTTTTTTAACGTCATTATCTCCCTAAAAAATAAGGATGAAGTTGGAAAAATATACATTATGAAAGCAGACAGCAGGAGACATAGTGGCAAGGCCAAAGCAAAGGAGTATATTGTCTGTGGTTATCTACTTTTCTGGGGACTTTAACATTTATCAGTCTTGGGACTTTGATAGTCTGTTTTTCATCCTAAAAATGTTTCTGTTCCTTCTGAGCTGACAACGATGTGAGCAAGTATGGCTTGCTGAAAACAAGGCTTTGATTAAAAAACACTGCAATTGTTATCTGGATTCTTTTGAAATGGCAGATTATGAGAAATGGATTTGAAAAATGGACACCCACTGTGAAAATTACATTTGGGGGATAACTGAATACATGACAACTAGGCAAGCCTTTGACCTTCGATTTACCACAATGTAGTTATGGGACTAATAAAAATAAATTAGGAAGGATCTTGTAGTGATGGAACTATTCAATATATTGATTATGGCTGTGGATACACAAATCTATTCTGGTCACAAAATTGTATAGTGTTTAATATGCTACACGCACACACACACACACACATTTGTCTCACCCGTTTTCAGAGATGTTGCTTTTCAGTTTCAATTATCTTCTGTCAACTGCTATCTGAAAATATTGATATTTGTTATGGATTTTTGAAGAGACAGAAATCACATTCATATGATTTTGACTATACTGTATAGTTATAGTTGTTCTGCTTTATCATTAATTGTTAACCTCATACTGTGCTTACCTTAGAAATTAAAATTTATCAGGGTACTGTTTGTATGCATAGGAAAAACTATAGTAGATATAGAGTTCAGTGTTATTCACAGTAACAGGTATCTTCTGGGGGTCTTGGAGCATCTTCCCCCCAGAAAAGGGTGTCTACTGTGTAAATCAAGCTGAGGAAATCAGAATACAATTGCTAGAGTGTATAACACCAATTTTCTGGTTGTACTATTGTATTGTAATTTTCCAAAATGTCATTTTCTAAACTGGTACAAATTGGAGAAATGTGCAAGGGATGAATTTGTATTATTCCTCAATAATACATATAAACTTATAATTTCCTCAATAAAAATTTCAATTAAAAAACTTGCAGAGAAATCTCTGGCTGATCTCAGTATTGCATCATGATGACTTTTGCTCCTGAAAAAAATAATAAATTGGGACAAGTTACTTTACAATTTAGATTATAAGAATATGATCAAAGGGAAAATATCTCTGGAAATTTTAACAAATTGATTTACTTCTACAGAGAATGCTATCTTAATCTAGCATTTTCTTAGAAGAGAATTTAGTTTAAAAGGCTCAGAGTAAACAATGCAAACAATGTAAAGTAATGCATAAAGAGGAATTTTCAGTAAATTCTTTAATGATGTGATATGCATTTTCTTTTTTTGTCAAAAGACTCAAATTTATAAAATGTTTACTATACAAAAATTAGATTAATAGAGTATCATGGTTTTTCTTTCTTTTTTTTTTTTTGCCTTGGGTGTGATTTTTCCCCAGAATTTTTTATTTAAGGAATAAAAACTTCATGCATTTCATAAATACACTTTTAGGAATATAGTGATTCTTTCCACCATACCTACCCATCCTCCCACCCACACTCCTACCCCTCTTCCTTCTCCCTTTCCAATTCCCATTCTTATTTTTCACTAAGACCTATTTTCAATTAACTTTATAAACATGTGATCAACTCTATACTAAGTAAAGAGTTCAGCAAATTATATGAAAAAAACTTGCTCCTCAACAGTTGAGACAAATCTGTTCAAAGTCATTGCAACTTAAAGTGTTAATTTCACTTCTATAGATTACCTTTTAGGTGCTGTATTAGTTATCACAGATTAGGGAGAACATATGGTATTTGTCCTTTAGGGGCTGACTTATTTCACTAAGTATGATGTTTTCCAGTTTCATCATTTTGTTGAAAACAACAAGATTTCATTTTTTTAAAATGCTGTGTAGTATTCTGATTTGTACATATCCCATAATTTCTTTATCCAGTCTTTAGTTGACCAACATTTGGGTTGATTCCATATCTTAGCTATTGTGAATTGAGCTGCAAAAATATGGGGGTACAGATAACTCTTTCATATACTGATTTCATTTCCATTGGGTAAATTCCCAGGAGTGGGATGACTGAGTCATATGGTAGTTCTATATTCAGATTTCTGAGGTATCTCTATACTGTCTTCCACAGTGGCTGTACCAGTTTACATTCCCACCAACACTGGATTAGGGTATGTTTTTCCCCTACATACTCGCCAGCATTTGTTGTTTGTTGATTTATGTATGAAAACCATTCTAATGGGGGTGAGGTAAAACCTCATTGTGGTTTTGATTCGAATTTCCCTGATGACTAGTGATCCTGAGCATTTTTTCATGTGTCTGTTGGCCATTTGGATTTTCTGTTTTGAAAAATGTCTGAGTACTTTGCCCATATCTTTTTTTTTTAAACTTTTATTTAATGAATATAAATTTCCAAAGTACGACTTATGGATTACAATGGCTTCCCCCCCATACCGTCCCTCCCACCCACAACCCTCCCCTTTCCCACTCCCTCTCCCCTTCCATTCACATCAAGATTCATTTTCGATTATCTTAATATACAGAAGATCAGCTTAGTATACATTAAGTATGGATTTCAACAGTTTGCTCCCACACAGAAACATAAAGTGAAAAATAATAGATGATTTTTTTTAAATGATGATGAAATCAGATCAGACCTATTGTCATGTTTAATCCCAGTGAGAGTCAAGTTGGGAATTGATAATTTCTTTCTTTCTTTCTTTTTTTTTTTTTTTACAGAGGATCAGTTTAGTATGCATTAAGTAAGGATTTCAACAGTTTGCACCCCCATAGAAACACAAAGTGAAATATATTGTTTGAGTACTCGTTATAGCATTAAATCTCAATGTGCAGCACATTAAGGACAGAAATCCTACATGAGGAGTAAGTGCACAGCGACTCCTGTTGTTGACTTTACCAATTGACACTCCTGTCTATGGCATCAGTAATCTCCCTATGCTCCAGTCATGAGTTTCCAAAGCTATGGAAGCCCTCTGAGCTCTCCGACTCTTATCTTGTTTAGACAAGGTCATAGCCAAAGTGGAGGTTCTCTCCTCCCTTCAGAGAAAGGTACCTCCTTCTTTGAAGACCTGTTCTTTCCACTGGGATCTCACTCACAGAGATCTTTTGCCAGAGTGTCTTGGCTTTCCATGCCTGAAATACTCTCATGAGCTTTTCAGCCAGCTCCAAATGCCTTTAGGGCTGATTCTGAGGCCAGAGTGCTATTTAGGACATCTGCCATTCTATGAGTCTGCTGAGTATCTCACTTCCCATGTTGGATCACTCTCCCCTTTATTTACTCCATCGGTTAGCGTTAGCAGGTACTAGACTTGTCTATGTGCTCCCTTTGACTCCCAGTCCCTCCACCATGACCAACTGTGAACTGAAATTGATCACCTGGAACAGTGAGATGGCATTGGTACATGCCACCTCGATGGGATTGAATTGGAATCCCCTGGTATGCTTCCAACTCCACCACTTGGGGCAAGTCAGCCTGAGCATGTCCCAAATTATACATCTCTTCCCTCTCCCATTCCCACTCCCATGTTCAACAGGGATCACATTTCAGTTAATTTTCAACACTTAAGAATAACTGTGCATCAATTACAGAACTAAACCAGTCATATTAAGTAGAACAGATAAAAAAACTACTAAGAGGGATAATGTATTAAGTTGTTCATTAACAGTCAGGGCTATGCTGATCAAGCCACCGTTTCCCATAGTGTCCACCTCACTCCAACAGGTTTCCCTCTTGGTGTTCAGTCAGTCGTCACCGATCAGGGAGAACATATGGTATTTGTCCCTTTGGGACTGGCTTATTTCACTCAGCATGATGTGTTCCAGATTCCTCCATTTTGTTGCAAATGACTGGATTTTGTTGTTTCTTACTGCGGTATAGTATTCTAAAGAGTACATATCCCATAATTTCTTTATCCAGTCTATCGTTGATGGGCATTTAGGTTGGTTCCAGGTCTTAGCTATTGTGAATTGAGCTGCAATAAACATTAGGGTGCAGACCTCTTTTGGTTGTTTGTTTTGTTGTTGTTGATTTTCTTGATCTCTTTATATATCTGGTTATTAATCCTTTATCAGTTGCATAGTGTGCAAATAATTTCTCCCATTTTGTTGTATGCCTGTTCACTTTGCTGAGTGTTTCTTTTGGGGTACAGAAGCTTCTCAATTTGATGTAATCCCATTTGTTGATTTTGGTTTTGATTGCCTGTATCTTTGAGGTCTTTTCCAAGAACTCTTTGCCTGTGCCAATGTCTTGCAGGGCTTCCCCAATGTTCTCTAATAATTTGCTGGTAAGGGTTGTAGATTTAGATCTTTAATACATTTTGAGTGGATTTTTGGTTAAGGTGTAAGGTAAAGGTTTTGCTTCATACTTCTGTATGTGGAGATCCAGTTTTCCCAGCACTATTTGTTGAAGTGACTGTCCTTGCTCTAGGGATTGATTTTAGCTCTTTTGTCAAAGATACGTTGGTTGTAGATGCATGGGTTGATTTCTGGAGTTTCTATTCTGTTCCATTGGTCTATTAATATGTTTTTGTACCAGTACCAGGCTGTTTTGATTATAACTGTCCTGTATTATGTCTTGAAATCTGTTATTGTGATACCTCTGGCTTTGTGTTTTTTGTATAAGATTGCTTTAGCTATTCGGGGTGTCCTGTGTTTCCATATGAATTTCAGCATAATTTTTTTCTGAATCTGAGAAGAATGTCCTTGGTATTTTGATTGGTATTGCACTGAATCTGTAAATTGCTTTTGGGAAAATGGACATTTTGATGATATTGATTCTTCCAATTCATGAACATGGAAAATTTTTCCATTTTTTGTTTCTTCTATTTCTTTCATGTTTTATAATTCTCATTGTAGAGTTCTTTAATATTCCATGTTAAATTTATTCCAAGGTATTTGATTTATTTGTAGCTATTATGAATGATATTGATCTTAGAAATTCTTTCTCAACCATGGCATTGTGTGTGTATACAAAGACTATTGATTTTTTGTGTTGATTTTATGATCTGCCACTTTAACAAACTCTTCTATGAGTTCCAATAGTCTCTTAGTGGAGTCTTTTGGATCCCCTATATATAGAATATATCATCTGCAAATAGGGATAGTTTGACGTCCTCCTTCTAATTTGTATCACTTTGATTTCTTTTTCTTGCCTAATGTCTCTGGCTAGAACTCCTAGAACTATATTGAATAGCAGTGGTGAGATGGGCAGCCTGTCTGGTTCCTGATCTCAGTGGGAATGTTTCCAACATTTCCCAATTCAATAGGATGCTGGCTGTGGGTTTGTCATAAATTGCCTTGATTGTGTTGAGGAATGTTCCTTTTAGACTCAGTTTGCATAGAGTTTTCATCATGAAAGGGTGTTGTATTTTATGAAATGCTTTCTCTGCATCTATTCAGATAATCATATGGTATTTGTTCTTCAGTTTGTTAATGTGGTGTGTCACACTGGTTGATTTGTGAATGCTGAACCATCTCCATATACCTGGGATAAATCCCACCTGATCCAGGTGAATGATCTTTCTGAAGTGTTGGATTTGATTGCTGGTATTTTGTTTAGGATTTTTGCATCTATGTTCATCAGGGAATTTGGTCTTTAGTTCTCTGTTGTATATTTTTCAAGTTTAGGAATTAAGGTGATGCTGGCTTTATAGAATTAGTTTGGGAGGATTCCCTCCCTTTAAATTGTTTTGAATAGCTTGAGAAAAATTGTAGTTAGTTTTTTAAATGTCTGGTGGAATTCAGCAGGGAAGCCATCAGGTCCTGGGCTTTTCTTTGCTGGCATGGTCTTCATTTCTCATTCGATTTCCATCTTGGTATTGGTCTGTTTATATTTTTTTGTAACTTTATGGTTTAATTTATGTAGGTTGTATGTATCCAGGAATATATGCATTTCTTGTAGGTTTCCCAATTTGTTGGACTATAGTTCTTTATAGTAATTTTTGATGATTCTTTTTATATCTGTGGTGTCTGTTGTTACATTTCATCTCTAATTTTATTGATTTTGGGCCTTCTTTTTGTGGTTAGTTGGGCTAATGGTGAGTCAATTTTGTTTATTTTTTCAAAAAGACAGCTTTTTGTTTTACTGATCTTTTGTATTGTCTTTTTTTTTTGGTTTCAGTTTTGTTTATTTTTTTCTCTAATTTTAATTATTTATTTTCTCCTACTATTTTTGTGTTTGGTTTGCTGTTGTTTTTCCAGATCCTTGAGATGTATTGATAGCTCATTTATTTAATGCCTTTCCAATTCCTTGATAAAGGCACCAATTGCTTTAAACTTTCCTCTTAACACTGCTTTTGCTGTATCCCTAAGTTTTGATATTGCTTTTACTCATTTCCAGAATTTTTTTGATTTCCCTTTTGATTTCTTCAATGACAACTTCATTCAGGAGTATGTTGTTCAGTCTCCATGTGTTTCCATATGTTCTAGAGATTCTTGAGTTTTTGATTCCCAGCTTCATTGCATTGTGGTCAGAGAAGATGCAAGGTATGATTTTGATTTTTTTGAATTTGCTGAGACTTGCTTTATACCCTAACATATGGTCTATCCTAGAGAAAGTTCAATGCACTGGTGAGAAGAACGTATATTTTGTATCTGTAGGGTGAAAAGTTTTGTAGATATTTGTTAGGTGCATTTGGTCTATTGTGTTGATTAACTCTGTTGTTTCATTGCTGATTTTCTGCCTGGTTGATCTGCTCATTGCTAAAAGTGGAGTATTGAAGTCCTCCAATACTATTGTATTGGAGTCTATGTCTCCCTCTAGGTTCATTAACATTTCTTTAAAATAGCCAGATACTCTGTAATTAGGTGCATATACATTTACAATAGCCATATCTTCCTATTGAATTAATCCCTTTGTCATTACAAAGTCCCTTCTTTGTCTTTTTTCACAGTTTTTGCATTAAATCATATTTTATCTGATATTATGATGGTTACATCAGCTCTTTTTTGATTTCCTTTATCATAGAATGTCTTTTTCCATTTTTCACTTTCAGTCTGCATGTATCTTTGTTGATGAGATGTGTTTCTTGTAAGCAGCAAATAGATGGGTTTTGTTTTTCACTCCATTCTGCCAGTCTGTATCTTTAACTGGAGATTTGAAGTCATTTACATTCAAGGTGACTATTGATAACTAACGACTTGGCCTTGCTTTTTTCCCATAAATATTCCTATTGTTTATTTTGGATTCTTTGTACTTTTACTGGGAGATTTTCTGCCTTTACCTTCTTTCATAGTGATGAACATGTTTCCGTGTTTCTGTGTATAACACATCCTTAAGCATCTTTGTTTTGTTTTACTTTACCTTTTAAAATTTTTTTCCTGAAGAAACCTTTTATTTAATGAATATAAATTTCATAAATGCAACTTTAGGAGTATAGTTATTTTCCCGTAATACCCGCCCTCCCATTCACACTCCCACTCCTCCTCCTCTTCCTCCCTCCTTCCCAGTCCCATTCTGCATTAATATTAATTTTCAATTAACTTTGTACACTGAAGACCAACTCTATACTAAGTAAAGATTTCCACAATCTACACACACAGACATACACACACACACACCCCACACAAATAACTGTTTGAGAACAAGTTTTACAGTTAACTCTCATAGTACAACTCATTAAGGACAGAGGTCCTACATGAGAAGTTAGTGCATAGTGACTCCTGTTGTTAATTTAACAATTAACACTTTATGTATGATGTCAGTGACCACTTGAGACTCTTGACATGAGCTGCCTAGGCTATGGAAGCCTTTTGAATCCACAAACTCCATCAGTACTTAGACAAGGCTGTAAGCAAAGTGGAAGTTCTCTCCTCCCTTCAGAGAAAAGTACAACCTTCTTTGATGGCCACTTCTTTCCACTGGGGTCTCACTCACAAAGATCCTTCATGTAGAACATTTTTTGGCACAGGGTCTTGGCTTTCCATGCCTGAAATGCTCTCATGGACTTTTCAGCCAGACTAGGAAGCCTTGAGGTCAGAGTGCTATTTAAAGCAGTTGTCATTCTATCAGACTGCTGTGTGGACTGCTTAGTAAGGCTGGATGAGGGGTGACAAATTCAATTTTTGTTTGTTATAGAAGGTCTTTATTTCACCTTTATTCATAAATGGGAGCTTTGCGGAGTACAGTATTCTGTATTGGCAGTTTTTTTTCTCTTAAGACTTAGAATATATCTCGCCATTCTCTCCTAGTCTGTAGGTTTTCTGATGAGAAGTCAGCTGTGAGTTTAATTGGAGATACTCTGAAAGTAATATGACATTTCTTTTGTGCATACTTTATAATCTTTTCTTTATGTTTTACTATGGAGAGTTTGACTACAGTATGTGTGGTAATGATCTTTTCTGGTGATGTCTTTTAGGAGTTTTATGTGCTTCCTGTACTTGGACATTGTTTTGTTTCTCCAAATTAGGTAAGTTTTCTGTAATTATTTCACTAAAAAGGCCTTCTAATCCTTCCTCTCTTTCCATGCCTTCAGGAATTCCTAAGACCTGTATGTTGGGTAATTTGGTAGTGTCCCATAAATCTCTGATATTGTTTTTTAGTTTTCTAATTTCTTCTTTTTTTGATCTGACTGTAAAATTTCCAGAGATTTGTCTTCTAACTTGGATATTCTTTCTTCTGCCTCACCGAGTCTGTTCTTAATGCTTTCCACCTGATTTTTAATTTTTCAACTGAATTATTTTTTATTGACATCTTCATTTCCAATATTTTTTCCAATATTTTTGATTTCTCTTTAAAAATATCAATTTCTATGGGTCTGCTGTGTATCTCACTTCCCATGTTGGATCATTCTCTCCCTTTTTGATTCTATCAGCTAGTATTTGCAGACACTATTCTTGTTTATGTGATCCCTTTGGTTCTTAGTCCTATCATTATGATCAATTGTGAACAGAAATTGATCACTGGGACTAGTGAGATGGCATTGGTACATGCCACCTTGATGGGATTGAATTGGAATCCCTGGTATGTTTCTAACGCTACCATTTAAGGTAAGTCAGCTTGAGCATGTCCCGAATTGCACATCTCTTCCCTCTCTTATTCCCACTCTTATATTTAACAGCGATCATTTTTCAGTTAAGTTTCAGCACTTAAGAAGAATTGTGTATTGATTACAGTATTCAACCATAAGTATTAAGTAGAACAAACAGAAAAATACTAAGAGGGATAACATATCAAGTTGCTCATCAACAGTCAGGGTGAGGGCTGATCAAGTCACCATTTCTCATAGTGTTCATTTCACTTTAACAGGTTTCCTTTTTGGTGCTCAGTTAGTTGTCACCTATCAGGGAGAACAAGCACTCTGGCCTCAGAATCAGCCCTTAAGGCATGCGGATGTGGCTGAAAAGCCCATGAGAGTATTTCAGGCAGGGAAAGCCAAGACACTCTGGGGAAAAAAAAAAAACTAAATGAAAGATCTCTGTGAGTGAGATCCCAGTGGAAAGAATGGGTCATCAAAGAAGGAGGTACCTTTCTCTGAAGGGAGGAGAGAACTTCCACTTTGACCATGGCCTTGTCTAAATATGATCAGAGTCGGTGAACACAGGGGACTTCCATAGCCTTGGCAGCTCATGACAAGAGCCTAGGGTGATTACTGAGGCCATAAACAAGAGTGTCAATTTGTTAAGTCAACAACAGGAGTCACTGTGCACTTACTCCTCATGTAGGATCTCTGTCCTTAGTGTGCTGTACATTGAGATTTAATGCTATAACTAGTACTCAAACAGTATTTTTCACTTTATGTTTCTGTGTGGGAGCAAACTGTTGAAATCTTTACTTAATGTATGCTAAACCGATCTTCTGTATATAAAGAGAATCGAAAATGAATCTTGATGTGAATGGAAGGGGAGAGGGAGTGGGAAAGGGGAGGGTTGTGGGTGGGATGGACGTTATGGGGGGGAAGCCATTGTAATCCATAAGCTGTATTTTGGAAATTTATATTCATTAAATAAAAGTTTGAAAGCAAAAAAAAATCAATTTCATGGGAAAATTTTAATTCATGTCATGTATGGATTTCTTTGGGTGATGAATTTGCTTCTGATTACTTCTAAGTAGTTTTTTTTTTTTTTTTTTTTTCAGGCAGAGTGGACTGGACAGTGAGAGAGAGAGACAGAGAGAAAGGTCTTCCTTTGCCGTTGGTTCACCCTCCAATGGCCGCCGTGGCTGGCGTGCTGCGGCTGGCGCACCACGCTGATCCAAAGGCAGGAACCAGGTGCTTCTCCTGGTCTCCCATGGGGTGCAGGGCCCAAGCACTTGGGCCATCCTCCACTGCACTCCCGGGCCACAGCAGAGAGCTGGCCTGGAAGAGGGGCAACTGGGACAGAATCCAGAGCCCTAACCGGGACTAGAACCCTGTGTGCCGGCGCCGCTAGGTGGAGGATTAGCCTATTGAGCTGCAGCGCTGGCCCTAAGTAGTTCTATGAGCAATTTTTTTGAATTCCATTTCATCAATATCTTACCTTTCTATTCTAGTATTGAAATGTGTTCTTTTGAAGTTATCATGTTGTCTTCCTTATTCTTGTTTCTTAAATTGCTGTGTTTATTATTAGGCATTTGTGGTGATACTTGTTGTTTTTATTTTTCCCCCTTGATGGCTTTTCTCTTTGAACTATGCCTGTATGGCTTAATGGAGTGTTCGTTCTTTCAGTAATACCCAGAGCCTTGTAGTACTGGGTGTGGTCAGGGAGCTCTGTTCCATGCTCCACCGTGAAGGGATTGTCCAAGGTGATTCCCAAATTAGGCATGGTAAATCTCCTCTCTCTCTCTCTCTTTTTTTTTTTTCAATCATCAGAGGGGAGGACATTTGTTCAGCTCAGCTCTGTTGGTATAGTGTCATGCTCACTTTGTCTCCTCCAAGGAGACCAATGCCTGGACGCTAGCCCCAGTCAGTACAATATTCATCTTTACTGCCACAAGAACCGCACAAAGGATCTGTGCAGTCCTTGGTGTGAGCATAGATCCGGCAACAGTGACCTTCACCAGGGAGCCCTGAGTGTGTGGAGCCGCCCAAAGTGACTGCCCCAAAACCCAGCAACACTCTGTGCCTTCACACGAAGTCACAGGGTTTTCATAGTCCCAGCACACAGGCTCTCACAGTCATGAGCTTTCATCCCCCTGTCAATTCTCCCAGCTATACTCAAGCGTCTACTCTTGGCTGGTTGCTGGGCACAAGGATGCAAGCTGGTGAAGCTCCGTTATGTATGTCCAAAATGGCATCCACCCTCTCTTGGCTAGTTACAGGATGACGTTGCTGGGTGGTTAGGGAGAGAGAAGTGTGCCCCATTTTCCCCCCTCTACGTTAGCAGGTACAGTGTCTTCCACAGGACTCCAAGCCAGACTCATGCCAACCTCTTCCTGCAGCTTTATCGCCAGTGGCTTGGGCTGCTGCAGTCTGGTTTTACCTTACTCCAAAGCTGTTGCTGAGACCTCTGGCTGCTGTGGTCCTGAGTTGTGCCATGATGTGCATTTTCATATGGGAGACTTTGAATGGAAAGTTTTATAGTAGGCAATGAGATATAATTCCATGATTATTTAGAATCTGTATTTTATGCTTTAAAATTTGTAAATGAAGAATTCTTTCCTTAAAAAACCAGAAAGTGATTCAGACATAAAATTACCTAATAGATCAAGTAGGTAAGATTTGCTGTTTACCATTCATATCAGTGTTTGTCATTTGAGTATGTGTGTGTGTGTGTGTGGGGGGGGGTAACCTTGGAAGGCCACACACTCATTCCGAATGGTTTTGTCAGTTCAAAACATTCTTTGATTTTTTTCCTTTGAGAAAGCTTTTAGACTCTATGATACATTTATGTTGATATCACCAGGGGAAGACTTGTTTGTATTTTGAGGAGGATGAAATTGTCCATATCTGTCAAGTTAGTCCAATAAATAAAATGTTAGAAGAGGCCCAAGGACTTGAGCCATCTTCTACTGCTTTCCCAGGCCATAGCAGAGAGCTGGATCAGAAGTGAAGTAGCTGGGACTCGAACCACTATGGGTTGTCAGCACCGCAGGCGACGGCTTTGCCCGCTATGCCACAGTGCCGGCCCTGATCTAAACCTTTAATCTGATCACCTATTGAGATCTAGAGACTAATGAACATTATCATTATTTCAATATATGCATTATATATGTAGGAAAAAATTGCCTGATGGGAATATCTGGGCTACAAGTGTCACAAAAAGAAAGATCACTTAGAGAATGCAAGAGAATACATAATAGAGGAAGCTAGAAGGGCTCAGAAAGAAAATATAAAAAAAGAGAATTGGAATAAGTTATAATTTTACTTTTCCTGTTTGTTTATCCATAGATTTTGTGAGGCCCAGTTCCATAATAACATTTTTTATTCTCCTAGTGGGCCTTATAATTAGGAAAAACCTCAGAACTGCCCCCCACCATGTTTTGTTTGCATCATCTTACGCTTAGATTCAGTCAACATGAATTAAAGGCTTATATTCAAATCAAGTTTATCAAAGAAAATATTCCTTCTTTTATATTTGCCTCTGTAGCTTCTATCAAGATTAATGCAGTCATGGTAGATATAGGCTTGTTCTTTTTATATTTTTATTTTTTTGGAATTAAAAGATAAGTTTATTTTGAACCAAAAAATTGTTGAAATCCACAGGTAGTTTTTTTTTATTTATATAAGGTCAGGCTTGTTCTTTACATAAGAAAGAAGCATTGTTTTCTTACAAATGAATAGAAACTGCTGAAAGAGGAGAACCCCAGCAACACACTTTTATCTTGAGTTCCTGGGATAGTGCTAAGAGATATTATCCATCCTTTTCCCAGATATTTTTAAAGGTCCCTCAGCCTCCCATGTGCTGGAAGGTGAGAGGGGATTTAAAGTCTTTCTGAGAATGATTCCTCACATGACTGTGGTTTTCTATTACTAATACGAATGCTTTCCCAACATCTGCGACAGTTTTTCCTTTTTTCCTTTCCTCCAAGGTAATGAACGCAAGGTGACTCCGCCTAAGAAAACAGAATAGTTAAGCATAAGGTAAATGTCAGATTGTTTACACTTAGCTCTGGGGGGTTCAAATTATTCATTGCCTGATTGCCTCTTTGCTTCTCTAAGAAAAGTACAGCGCTCTGTGCACAAAGACTACAGATATCCAGCCCTGGAGAAGGAATGTTAAATGTTTCAGCTGCTATCGCCTTTGCTATAGGTATTACTTGTAACCAGGGTCTCAGTTTCCTCCTCCCTGATCTACCTACTTTAAAGAGTACAACTGTGTCTCTTTTGATGTTACAGAGAAGGAACAAATCTTTTCTCTTCAAGTCCTTTTGGTGGTAGCAGAAGCCTTGCCAGACGTGGGATATAACCTCCACGGAGGGAGACAGGCTTTTTTTTTTTTTTTTTTTTTTGTGCCTCTTTTGTTCATTGTTCTATCCAGACACCTAGAATGGTTCTTGGTATGCAGTAGAACTTCAGTAAATATTTGTGGAATGGTGTTGCACTGTGGTTAAGCCTCTGTCTGCAGAGCTGGCATCCCATACGGGCACAGGTTCAGGTCCCGGCTGCTGTACTTGTGATCCAGCTCCCTGCTGATGTGCCTGGAAGGGCAGTGGAAGATGGCCCAAGTGCTTGTGCTTCTGCATTCACATGAGAGACCTGGATGAAGCTCTTGGCTCCTGGCTTTGACCCTGGCCATTGAGGCCATTGTGGGAGTGAATCACCTGATGGAAGATCTCTCTGTCTCTCCCTCTCTCTCTGTATTTCTGACTTTCAAATAAATACATAAATCTTTAAAAAATATTTTTGGAATGAATGGGTGAATACTCAAAAAAATTGCAGGATGGGGGTATACTAGAGCTAGACTGCCCATGACCTTCATATGGAGAGAAAATGTTGTCTGTGAGTTGCCCAGTTACCTTTCTATTCCTTCGTCCTGGGAAGAAATTGTTCCCCCTTCTTCTGGGCTCAGTAATAGAGAGAGGAGTAAAACCCTGTGGCTGAAGTTGCCAAGCCCTGTTATTTGTCAAAGGGCCATAGCTGAGAATCTGAAGGGTGACTGTCAATCCTGTAGAGAAATGCCAATCAGAAGACATGGCATTCTCCTCCGTGCTGTTTGACTAGCTTGGCTGGGTCCCAGACAGGTGTGAAAACCTTTCTCAGACTCAAAAACTGCATGTCTACATGATTTAATTTTTGAATTCCACAGGCCTGGTTAACACAGTTTAAAACAGCAACCAATGAATATAGTTTAGTGTTCTTATTTCATCACGAAAAACTCAAAGTATGTGAAGATAGGTTGGAATGTGTGAAGAAAAACTAGGAAAGTAGATTTCTGATAAGACCAGCATGTGACTTATAGGACAGCTCTGAATTACAGTCTGAAGGATGGAATGCTGACAGTTTCTTCTTTTTCACCTGTGGTTGCTAGGATTTTATTTCTCCCCCTTACTAGATCATTTCTGAGCCAATCTTAAGATGAGAACATTCTTTGAAGAATTATGCATGATGTGGAATACATTGCCTCTCTCGTTATCAGTGGAGGGCCCACTGCTTGCAGCAGAGGGTCTCTCCCAGGAAGGGTAGGTGCAGATGATGCCTGTGTCTTTGGACATAATTGCTTATGACAGATAGACCAAAACCATTTCTTTTTGCCATGCAGTTGTCTATAAATCTGCTTACTTGGTCATCCAAAGTGATGACATTTAAGATATAGGTGAGACACTATTTATCTAAAAGAAACATTTTAAAATTAATTCTTCAGACCTGTGCGATATTTTATCTTTTCAACTTAATAATATCCAAATGTTTTTTGGTTGTATTTGCGAAGCCAAAAACCACATGTGTGCCTCTTCATAAATCAGTTGGTTAGTTTTGAAAATAAGTACATTTCAAGTATATAGCAAAGGCCTTAAAAATATATGTAGCAAGGGCCCTCAAAATGCAATTATTGAAGCAGTATGAGGAGTTGTGCTTGCTTTAGTCTTAGGTTTTTAGTAGACTTCACTGTTATATGGAGAAGACAGAAATATATCATAGGAGTCTCTGGTTATCAGCTGAGATTTTTTTCCTCTTGTATTATTTTAGATCCCAGTGTTTCTCTCTAATCCTCAGAGTGGAACATCCACTTTTATACTGTTGAGTAAAGTCATGAGAAAATATACTACCCATAAGCTTAGTCTTCTGATTCTCTAGGTAAATATGCTGGCACATGAACTCACAGTTATAAATTCTGAATTTCTAAGAAGTTTTTATGTACTTCCAATTGAGATATCATTTCTCTTATGTTCTTTTTGCTTGTTTTTTAGACTTATTTTATTTATTTTAAAGGCAGAGCTACAGAGAGAGAGAGAGAGAGAGAGAGAGATATCTTCTATCGGCTGATTTGCTCCCCAAATGGTTGCAATGGCCAAGGCTGACCAGGCTGAAACCAGGAGCCAGGAGCTTCTTCTGGGTCTCCCATGTGGGTTCCAGGGCCCAAGGACTTGGGTCATCTTCCACAGCTTTCCCAGGCACATTAGCAGGGAGCTGGATAGGAAGTGGAGAATCCCAGACTCGAACTGGCCACCCATATGGGATGCATGGCAGCTTTACCTGCTATGCAACAGTACCAGCCCCTGTGCTTAGATTTGATAAAAATTACATGTGACCTATACATTTGCAAAAATACAAAATGTGACTAGAGTCATTTCAAAATTCACATCAAATCTATCATTTTTTTCCTGACATTTTTATCTCAAAATATTGCTCGGTTTTCACCATTGTACTGTCATTCCTTTACTATCTGGGCCCCTCCCTTGGTCCCCAGAATAGTTAGTAATGCAGGAGAACACTTTATTTAAAAAAATCTGAAGTCCAAACTGAAAATTCAAAGTGACTCTGATGTTAACAATGATTGAGTTGGAAATGCTACTTGTTTTCTCTTTTATTCTTTTTAATATTTTCCAAATGTTCTACAATCAACATGAACTACTTTTTTTTCAGATTTATTTATTTGTTTGAAAGGCAGAGTTACACAGAGAAAGAAGGAGAGGCAGAGAGAGAGAGAGAGAGAGAGAGAGAAAGAAAAAGATAGAGGTCTTTCATCCACTGGTTTACTCCCCAATTGGCCACCACAGCCAGAGCTGCATTGATCTGAAGCCAGGAGCCAGAAGCTTCTTCCAGGTTTCTCACATGGGTGCAGGGGCCCAAGGACTTGGGCCATCCTCCACTGCTTTCCTAGGCCATAGCACAGAGCTGGAGTGGAAGTGGAGCAACCGGGACTTGAACTAGTGTCCATGTGGGATGCCAGCACTGCAAGTGGCGGCTTTACCCGCTATGCCACAGCACCGGCCCCCCATATGAACCACTTTCAAAGGATTTTTTATAAAGATACATTCTTATGGAGTGGCAGTGCTGTGGCATAACAGATAAAGCGACTGCCGGCAGGGCTGGCATTCCATATGTGTGCTGGTTCGAGACCCGGCTGTTCCACTTCCAATTCAGATTCCTGCTAATGCACGTGGGAAAGCAGCAGAAGCAGGCCCAAGTACTTGGGGCACCACGCACACATGGGAGACCCAGGTGAAGCTCCTGGCTCCTGGCTCCTGGCTTTGGCCTGGCCCAGCCATGGCTGTTGTGGGCATTTTGAGGAGTGAACCAGTGGATGGAAGATCTCTTTCTTTCTCTGCCTCTTCCTTTCTGTAACTCTGCCTTTCCAATAAATAAATAATTCTTAAAAATGCATTCTTATTTTAAATATCTCAAACAATGGAGAAAAATTAGTATGAGAACAAATGTCATCTAAAAATCTACTACTTAGAAATAATTATCATCAAACTAGGGAATCGTGATGCCTGACAGTTCTCTTTCTCTGTGTAGTCACGGACTACACACATACACACACACCCATAGAGAGGGGGAAAGGAAGCTGCCCAGGTGGTAAGAGAGACAAAAAATAAAATTTTATGAGCACAGGATTAAACTATATGTTCTTTAAAAGCAAGTATTCCTAAACAGCACTCTGGCCTCAGAATCAGCCCTTAAGGCATTCGGATCTGGCTGAAGAGGCCATGAGAGTATTTTAGTAGTTCTAAAAGCATTGTACTTCTTCTGGCAGATTAATCATAAATGCCATAGTATTCAAAGGACAGCCACCAAGAGTCTTCTCAGTCATATTTTGAAATGTCCTGTATTGGGCCGGTGCCACGGCTCACTAGGTTAATCCTCCACCTGCGGCGCTGGCACCCCAGGTTCTAGTCCCGGTTAGGGCTCTGGATTCTGTCCCGGTTGCTCCTCCTCCAGTCCAGCTCTCTGCTGTGGCCTGGGAAGGCAGTGGAGGATGGCCCAAGGGCTTGGGCCCTGCACCTGCATGGGAGACCAGGAGGAAGCACCTGGCTCCTGGCTTTGGATTAGCACAGTGCACTGGCTGTAGCGGCCATTTGGGGGGTGAACCAATGGAAGGTAGACCTTTCTCTCTGTCTCTCTCTCTCACTGTCTAACTCTGCCTGTCAAAAAAAAAAAAAACAAAAAAAAAACAAAAAAAAAATGAAATGTCCCGTATTAGCACAGTTAATATTTTTCACCAGTTACTTTTTTTTTTTTTAAGGGAAAGTGTTTATTGGTGGATGCCTGACAGACTGGAGGGAGGAGGTGAAGAAGAAAAAGAAGGAGAAGGAGAGTGTATGAGTTAGAGACGAGACAGAGAGACCAAGATCAGGAGATGGAGAGAAAGAGAGCCACGTGTTCAGGAACAGGTCCTTTTAAAACTTTGCTGAGGGGTGGGCATGGAAGTAGGAACGTTGAATTCCATTAGGATGGGGGTGGAGCTTGACACCATTCACCCATTACTTTTTTTTTTTTTTTAATTTTTTGACAGGCAGAGTGGACAGTGAGAGAGAGAGACAGAGAGAAAGGTCTTCCTTTTGCCGTTGGTTCACCCTCCAATGGCCGCCACGGCCGGCGCGCTGTGGCCGGTGCACTGCGCTGATCTGATGGCAGGAGCCAGGTACTTATCCTGGTCTCCCATGGGGTGCAGGGCCCAAGGACTTGGGCCATCCTCCACTGCACTCCCTGGCCACAGCAGAGAGCTGGCCTGGAAGAGGGGCAACCGGGACAGAATCCGGCACCCCGACTGGGACTAGAACCCGCTGTGCCGGCGCCGCAAGGCGGAGGATTAGCCTAGTGAGCTGCGGCGCCGGACCACCCATTACTTTTAACAAGTATTATTTGGATATTGGCTACCTATGTTATTTGAGTGTTCAAACTCAGTACTGTTTATACAGTATATACAGTGTAAGTTTATATAGTACAGTTTATACAGTATACTCTTTTACTGTTAACAGGAATTATTTACAAAAGGTATGATGAAAACATAACTTTCTTAGAAATTAATGTATACCCATCATTTTTTAAAATTTATTTAACAGATAGAGTTAGACAGTGAGAGAGAGAGACAGAGAGAAAGGTCTTCCTTTTGCGTTGGTTCACCCCCCAAATGGCCACTACGGCCGGCGCTGCGCCTATCCGAAGCCAGGAGCCAGGTGCCTCCTCCTGGTCTCCCATGCAGGTGCAAGGCCCAAGCATTTGGGTCATCCTTCACTGCCTTCCTGGGCCACAGCAGAGAGCTGGACTGGAAGAGGAGCAACTGGGACTAGAACCCAGCACCCATATGGGATGCTGGCGCCAAAGGTGGAGGATTAACCTAGAGAGCCACGGCGCCGGCCCATACCCATAATTTTGTGCTTCAGGCTCACACAGGGTTTTATAGATACTGGTTCTATAAATTCTTTCCGGCTTCTGATTCTTCAAATCCAAAGAATGGAATTCCCCACCTGCCTTGGTTTGGCAGAGGGCCAGCTTACTGACCACTAGAGCAGACTGCAGATTTACCTTCTAAATTATGTATATTTCCTGACCGCTTTCTCTGTGCTTGTGCCCCAAGTCAGTTAAATCATGACAAACATAATCATATAACTCCATCCAGACGTATCACAAGTAAGTGTGACTCTAGGAGCCAAGGAATTATCGACAGCACTACTTTAAGGAAAAGCTACTACTTTAAGGAAAAGCTACTACATTTGGCTCCAGTCACTTGATTGAAAAACAACCCTCAGTCCAGTGTTGTGGTACAGTGGATTAGGACATCATTTGTAAAATTGACATCCTCTGTTGGAGTGCTGGTTTTAGTCCTGGCTACTCCATTTCCAATCCAGCTTCCTGCTAATGTGTCTGGGAAATCAGTGGATGATGGCCTGTCCCTGCTACCCATGTGGGAGACCTGGATAGAGTCCTGGACCCTGGCTTTGGCTATTGTGACCATTTGGGGAATGTACCAGATGGAAAATCTGTCTCTCTGTCTCTCTGCCTCGCTGTCACTTGGCCTCTAAAATAAATTATTTAAAAAAATAAAAACAAATTCTCTTGAGACAGGCTTTTGCCACAGTAGTTAAGATGACACTTGGAACACCTACATCTGTATGAGAGGGCTTAGGTTTGAGTCCTGCTAATGTGTACATTGGGAGGTAACAGGTGATGATTCAAGTAGTTGGCTCCCTGCCACCCACGTGGAATATGCAGATTGATTTCCTTAGCTCCTGTTTCAGCCTGGCCTAGTATTAGCTGTTGCAGGCATTTGGGGAGTGAACCAACAGATGGAAGTTCTCTCTCTATGCCTTTCAAATAAATAAATTAAAAACAAGAATCTTCTCTAGGTTACCTCATTTAATAGATGGAAAGTACCATATGGAAATAGTACTTTGCAAATCCTTAAGAAATACTGTTGATGGCCCTTAAATCTGTAACAGGCTTATGTACTCTTATTATATGCTTTCCAAGTTATGGAAATATTAGAATCTTTAGTTGCATTGAGCAAAATTGATGATTGTGATACGGAATGATGTCAGCTAGATGGTAAATAGGGCATCCAGGGTTTCATTGTCCTCCTTGTGAATTCAAGAAATAACTATCTGTAGACAAGAGCATCTAGGTGAAAAACTCCACAACCTGGGAATATGCCTGAGTTACCTGCATGGTACATAGAATCAAATAAAAGCCATGTAAAAAAAGTAAGAGAAAGGGTCTCACTTCCTGTGTTGTTTCTCCCCTTCCCTCAAGTCAGCCCAGTGCCTCACAGGAGGATTCCTCAGAGAACATGGTTCTTACGGAGGGAAAAGAGAACCAGATATAGGCCACCTTCTCTAGAAGCTTGAGACAATTCGTGGGAAGCTCACTCCAGTCTTCCCTCATGGGGAAAGTGGGGGAGGGGCTACTTGGATCTGAGTATAAACAAAGCAAGGAAGCAATATTCATAGTGACCAGCAAGCAGATCTTGGTAGAGTTCTGGGTTCCTGCCAGTAGAAGAACCTCATCAGAGGTACTGGTGAACAGAATAGGCTCCTTGCAAAGCCAAGCTGGTTACTACTAGAAATGGTGAGATGTTCCACCTGACTTGAACTCATAGATGACCAGCATCCAGGACAAGCCTTGGACCCTATTCTGGGCCCTACCAAGGTAGAGGGGTGACTACCTTAGTGAGTTTTCTCAAAGACCAGAGAGTTGTTCCTCCACATCTAGGAGTTTAGCTACAACTTGATGTGGCCTCAAAGCTCACCTTTAAACCCTATCCTAAAAGGAGAGCAACTGCTGCAGAAAATTTTGCCAAAGAGCAGGGACTAGCTCTGTCCAACTTTTTTTTTTTTTTCTGACAGGCAGAGTTAGACAGTGAGTGAGAGAGACAGAGAGAAAGGTCTTCCTTCCGTTGGTTCACCCCCCAAATGGCCGCTACAGCCAGTGCACTGTGCTAATCCAAAGCCAGGAGCCAGGTGCTTCCTCCTGGTCTCCCATGAGGGTGCAGGGCCCAAGCACTTGGGTCATCCTCCACTGCCTTCCCAGGCCACAGCAGAGAGCTGGACTGGAGGAGGAGCAACCAGAACTAGTACCCGGTGCCCCAACCAGGTCTAGAACCTGGGGTGCCAGCGCTGCAGGCAGAGGATTAGCCAAGTGAGCCATGGCGCCGGCATCCAACTGTTTTTTTTAAAGATTTATTTATTTATTTGAAGGACAGAGTTACAGAGAGGCAGAGGCAGGGAGAGGGAGAGAGGGAGAGAGGGAGAGAGAGAGATTCTTTCATCTGCAATGACTGGAACTAGGCTGATTTGAAACCAGGAGCCAGGCGCTTCTTTGGGTGGTCTCTCACGTGGGTGCAGGGGCCCAGGCACTTGGGCCATCTTCTGCTGCTTTCCCAGGTGCATTAGCAGGTAGCTGGATCAGAAGTGGAGCTGCCAAAACTTGAACTGGTACTCATATGGGATACTGGCACTGTAGGCAGCAGCTTTATCCACCATGCCACAGCACTGGCTCCCAAACTGGGGGTTTAAACAGCACTCAGCCTAGCCTCAAAGTTCACTCTAAGGTCCCACCTAGGCAGCAAAACAAGTCTAAATTTTACATCTCTCCTGAGCAGAGAAGCTCATTTTATCCATCTTGATCAATGATTCCACTTAACTTTCCTTCTACAACCCTGTCCAGCTTCTGAACTCAAATAGTTGCCCTCTCTGGTCAGGAAATACATTCTGTGGATCAGCCTGGTCAGAGGTATGTGTAGCACCCATCTAGCAATCCAGTTTGACTGCAGCCAGTGTCCTCACCAGAAAGCAGAGTGAAAGCAGCTGTTCCACTCAGATTCAGAGGAAAGACAGCCCCAGCTATCTAGAGAACTTGAAAGCAAACTTTCTGCCCATGTTCATTACTAGCTGTCCCTTTCAGAATCATAGAGCAGATTAAATAGTGAATGTCTATCCATACCAAAGAATATTTATAAAAGCCAGAAAAGGCAGCTGTCTGTCTTCTCAAATTTTTAGACTCCTTATCAAGGACATGAGGATTACAAACACTCAGAAAATTGTGACATCTGAACAGAAACCAATGAAGATCCAACAATTGACGCTATAGCGTGGTAGATTTATGAACTGACAGGCAAAGAATTCAGAATAATCCTCTTTGGAGAGTCCAGTGAGCTACAAGTATGTACAAGTAAAAAGTTAAGTAAAATCTAGTAAACAGTATATGAACCAAATGAAAAGTCTGACAAATGAAAACAATAAAAATAGAACTATTACAGCTGGTGAATACAATGATTGAAATGAAAAATGCAACAGAAAGCTTCAATAACTGATTAAAACAAGCCAAAGAATCAGTGAGCTTGAAGACAGAGCATTTGAAATTATGCAATCAGAGGTTCAAAAAGAAAAAGCAATGAAAGTGAATGAAGTAAGCCTGCAGGAAATAGGGATACCATCAATTGATATAATATGCATATATAGGAATTAAAGAATGAGAGGAAAGGGAAAAAGACAAGAAAGCATATCTAAATAAATAAAGATTGAAAACTTACATAATCTTGGGAGAGATGCCAATATCCAGGTACAGGAAGCATAGAAGTCTCCAATCAAATCCAACCCAAAGGTGCATTCTTCAAGACACTTAATAATTAAACTATCAAAATAAAAGACAAAGAAAATTTTGAGAGCTGCAGGAAATCAGAAACATCATATACAAAGGAGTGTCAATATGACTATTAGCAAATTTCTCAGCAGAAATTTTGTAGGCCAGGAAAGAGAGTGGGATGATATATTCTAAATATTGAAGGAAAAATGCCTATGAACTAGTATTGTTTTACTCATCAAAGATCTTTCTGAAATGATGGAGAAATAAAAACTTCCCAGGCCAAAAAAATACCCACCCCCTAAAACAACTACAACAAAAAACCCTAAAGTAGTTCATCATCACTAGGCTTGCCTTGCAGCCTTTGCTAAAGGGAGTTGTTTAAGTTGAAACAAAAGGCTGCTAGTGAATAATATAAAACTTGCAGATCACAAAACACAAAAATGATGAAAGTAATGTAGAAGCATATTCAGAATATTCAAGGAATGTAATGATGATGTGTAAAATAATTTTATTCCTAGTAAGAAGGTTTAATGAAAAATATTTAATCAACCATAGTTAAAATAAATTATCAAAGGATATATAGTATAAAATAATGTAAATTCTGACATAAAATTAGAAAATCTGGGGGGGAGTAGAGAATAAAAGTGTAGAGTTGTGTGTAATGAGAATCAAATTTTTATCAGTTGAAATATATTATTATAAGTTGTGCTATGTAAGTTCCCTGGTAACCACAAAGGAATATAGCAAAGGAGAAGACAAAAACAAAGTACCTACAAAATAGCCAGAAATCAGTTAACAAAATGGTAATTATATGGCCTTACCTTTCAATAATTATTCTGGATTAATTGGATTATGTTATCCAATAAAAAGTCATAGAGTGATAGAATGAATAAAATAAGATGACCCAACTATGTGTTGCCTATAAGACTCACTTTACTTTTATGAACATACATGAACTAAAAGTGAAGAGGAACTGAAAAAAGATATTTGACAAATATGGAAACCAAAGAGAATAGGGACACTATTCTCTTTGACAGAACAATTTTAAAGACAGAACAAATTTTAAGTCAAAAAATATAAAAAGAGACAAAGAATGATGAAGGGATTTATTCTTCAGGAGTTGATGACAATTATAAATACCAATGTACTCAACATCAGATCAGCTAAATATAAAATGCAAATATGACAGCATTTAAAAAATGTGTGGAAAAATTGAATTAAAAATTTTTTGTGCAAAACTTTTGAAATCCATAGATATATAAGATCATCAGAAAGTTCAAGAAAATGCCTATTATGAAAAAATTACATACATAGATTTCAAAAGTGTTTTACATCAAAATAATATTTTAATTCCATTTCCCATTTTTAAAAAGCATCTCAAAGGATAGACAGATGGCATGACAATATTATTAGAGGACTATAATAGTCTATTTTCAATATTAGACAAATAACCAGGCTGAAAATTAGGAAGAAAACACTGAATTTGAACAGCACTTTAGAGCTTTCCTTCCAATGGAAAGAGACTACACATATTTCTGAAATGTGTATAGAACATTCTATCTCTCTCTTTTTAAAATGATTTATTTATTTATTTGAAAGTCAGAGTTACACAGAGAGGGAAGGAGAGGCAGAGAGAGAGAAAGAGGACTTCCTTCCATCTGCTGGTTCACTCCCCAGTTGGCCGCGACAGCCGGAGCTGTGCTGATCTGAAGTCAGGAACCATGAGCTTCTTCTGGGTCTGCCATGCAGGTACAAGGGCCCAAGGACTTGGACCATCTTCCACTGCTGTCCCAGGCCATAGCAGAGAGCTGGATCAGAAGTGGAGCAGCTGGGACTTGAACTGGCACAGATATGTGATGCCAGCACTGCAGGCCACAGCTTTACCCACAACGCCACTGCACCGACACCTAAAACATTCTTAAGATCATATTTCAGCCTATAACACAAATCTTAGAAAATATAAGATTAGTGAAATCATATCAAGTAATTTTTCCAAGCACAATGATATGAAACTAAACATTAATAATGGACAAAATTAGGAAAATTCACAAATACGTGGAAATTAAATAACATGTTCTTAAATAATGATCAGTGAAGAAATTAAAAGGGAAATTTAAAAGACTTTCAGGCCAATAAAAATAGACAAGCAATGTACTAAAACTTACGGAGTTCAGCAAAAACAGCTATAAGAGGAAAGTTTATACTAATTATCGCATATATAGAAAAGGAGAAAGACTTCGAATTGTATATTTTTTTCAAGGCAATAGAACAAACTAACCCCAAGGTTAGCAGAAATAGAGAAATAAAGAGCAGAGAAGAAAAATGAAATAGAGACTAGAGAAACAAAGCAAAAAATCAATGAAACCGAGATGGTTTTTAAAAAGATAAAATTGACAAGCCTTTATTTAGACTAAGTGGAGAAGAGACTCAAATAAAAGCAGAAATAAAAGAAGAGGCATGACAACTGATATAACAGAAATGCAGAGGATCATAAAAAATATTTTCTTCCCGTCTAGTAATTGTCTCTCTTTTTGTGCAGAAGCTTTTTATTTTCAGGCAATTCCATTTTGTTTGTTTTTACTTTTCTTGCTTGTATTTTTGAGACCAAATTTTAAAAAATCATTTCCCAGACTCATGTGTGTTTTCTTCTATAGTAGTTTTACAATTTTAAGGTCTTATGTTTCAAATCTCATGTTTTATAATTTTCAAGCTTAAGTCTTTTATTTTTTTTAAATTTTATTTAAGTTATACAAGTACAAATTCAGGAACATAGTGGCACTTCCGCCCCATCCTCCTTTCCACCTACACTCCAACCCTTCCTCCCTCTCTCGCAGATTCCCACTCTTAATTTTTATAATGATCTATTTTCAGTATACTTAACGATTATATGGTTAACCCTACTCTAAGTAAAAGAGTTCAACAAATAGTATGAAGAAAAAAAAACCCCAAAACAACAAATCAAAACACTGTTCCTCAATGGAAGAGACATTATATTTAGTGAAATAAGCCAGTCTCAAAAGGACAGGTGTCATATGTTTTCCCTGATCTGAGGTAACTAATAGAGTACTTGAAATGTAATGTATTGGAGTGAAATAGACATTTTGAGAATTGATGATTGTTTATCGTCCCTGTATCTTCTGTCAAGTTTAAGTATTTAAGCTATTAAGCCATTCTGAATTGAGTTGGTGTGTGATAAGGGTCTGATTTCATGCTTCTGCAAATGGATATATAATTTTCTCAACATTTTTATGAAAGCCTTATCTTTTTCTTGCTGTGTTAGCTTGACAGTTTTGTCAAAAATTAATTGGTCACACATGTGTAGGTTCATTTCTGAGCTATCTGTTCTCCATTTTGTAACTATGTCTATTTTATGCCATTATCATGCTGTTTAATTACTATTGCTTTATAGTTAGTTTGAACTCAAGTGATGTGATCTCTCAGCTTTGTTGTTTCTGCCCATAATTTCCTTGGCTATTCAGGGTTTTTAATGATTTCATATGAATTGTAGGGTTCTTTTTTCTGTGTCTATGAAAAATACATTGGAATGTTGATAACAATTGCATTCAACCTAGCTGGTTTTGAGTAGTATGGACATTTTAATAGTACTAATTCTTCCAGTCCATGAAAATGGGATATCAGGTCACTTATATGTGTCTTTTTCAGTTTCTTTCATTATCATTTTATTACTTTCAGTGTGTAGATATTTCATTTCCCTTGGTTAAATTTACTGCTAGGTATTTTATTTTTTGTAGCTATTGTAAATGAGATTATTCTCTTGATTTATTTATCAGAAAACTCATTGTCAGTATATAGAAATGCTACTGGTTTTTGTGTTTTGTTTCTTCAACTTTATTGATTTTTTGCAGCTCAGATAATTGGTAGAATCTTTAGAGATATCTATAATAACATATCCAAAGTGAAAATAGCAGTTTAAATTCTTCCTTTCCTATTGTGATGTCCTTTGATTCTTTCTCTTACCCAGTTGCTTTGGCAAAGACTTCCAAAACTATATTGAGTACAAGTGTGAAGAGCAAGCATTTGTCTTCTTCTGAATCTTAAGGAAAATAATTTTATATTTTTACCGTTGAGTATGTTAGCTCTAGGGTTATCATATATGGCCTTTATTGTGTTGAGTTAGGATTCTTTTTTCTGTTTCTATTAAAAATTGGAATGTTGATAACAATTGCATTCAGTCTAGCTGGTTTTGAGTAGTATGGACATTTTAATAGTACCAATTCTTCCAGTCCATGAATAGTTCCTATATTTGCTCAGAATTCTTTATTTTTAACTTTTATTTAAAAAATATAAATTTCCAAAGTATAGCTTTGGGATTACAGTGGCTTTTCCCCCCTATAACTTCCCTCCCACCCACAGCCCTCCCATCTCCTGCTCCCTCTCCCATTCCATTCACATCAAGATTAATTTTCAATTATCATTATATTGAAGATCAATTTAGTATATATTAAGTAAAGATTTCAACAGTTTGCACCCATACAGAAACACAAAGTGTAAATTACTGTTTGAGTACTAGTTATAGCATTAATTTACACTGTACAACACATTAAGGACAGAGATCCTACATGGGGAGTAAGTGCACAGTGATTCCTGTTGTGGACTTAACAATTGACACTATTTAGGACAGCTGCCATTCTATGAGTCTGCTGTGGGAATAAGAGAGGGAGAAGATGTACAATTTGGGACATGCTCAATTGGACTTGCCCCAAACGGTAGAGTTAGAAACGTGCCAGGGGTTCCAATTAAATCCTATCAAGGTGGCATGTACCAATGCCATCTCACTAGTCAAAGTGATCAGTTTCAGTTCACAGTTGATCATAATGAAAGGATTAAGAGTCAAAGGGATCACATAAACAAGACTAGTGTCTGCTAATACTAACTGATAGAATTAAAAAGGAGAGAACAATCCAACATGGAAGCGGGATACACAGCAGACTCATACAATGGCAGAATTCTTATAAGGAAAAGACCTTCACCTTTGAGAAATGCTTGTTCACATCAAATGCAGTCATATGGTTTTTGTCTTTCATTCTGTTGATTTGATATGTTTATTGATCTGCACATGTTGAACATTATTGCAATCTAGGAAGAAATTCCACTTGATTATGGTGAGTCATTCTAATGATTATTGAATTTTGGTCATTAATATTTTCTGAGGATTTTTACATCATAATCATCAAAGACATTGGCTTATAGTTTTCTTTTCTCATGATATACTCATTTGGGTTTGGTGTCAGGGTAATGCTTGTAAATGAATTTGGAAGTATTTGCTTCACTTCAGTTTTTTGGAAGGTTTGTGATATGTTGGAATAAATAATTTTTAAAATGTTTGGTAGAATTCAGCAGTGAATCCTTCTGGTCCTGGGTTTTTCCTTCATGAGAGACTTTTTAATATTGATTTAAAAATTTTATTCATTACTAATTTGTTCATATTTTTTATTTCTTTGCAATTCAGTGTATGTATGTGTATGTATGTATATATATATATATATATATATATATATAGGATTGCCCATTTATTCCAAGCTATCTGATTTTTTGGCATATAATTTTTATGATATCCTTTTATTAGTGCTATTGGCTTAGGATATTTTGTTCTTGTCCTGTAAATAAAGTACATAATTTCTGGACAGGAGCAAAACTTCCTGAGACACCAGTCTTTTAAAGGGTACTGCTGATTAGGTCTACCTTGCTAGGCTACCAGAATCATTATTACATTGTCAATTGAGTTTAGCTGGTCTAGATACCCATAATAACAGTTCTTACTTCAGACTGAATACCAATTGAAGAAATATCAATCTGATGGGGATATAATTTCTTTACAGAAAGTATTTTAAAACATTTATTTATTTATTTGAAGGCAGAGTGGTGGTGGTGGTGGGAGAGAGAAAGAGAAAGAGAGAGAGAGAAGGAGGGAGGGAGAGAGAGAGAGAAGAAAAAGAAAGAAAAGAAAGGAAAAGAAAAAGAAAGAAAGAAAGAAAGAAATAAAGAAAGAAAGAAAGAAAGAAAGAAAACGGAAGGAAGGAAGGAAGGAAGGAAGGAAGGAAGGAAGGAAGGATTTCTCACCTTCTGGCTCATTCCACAAATCATCACAATGACCTGGCTGGGCCATGCAAACACCAGCAGCAGGGAACTCCATCCACATCTCCAATGTGGGTGGCAGGCAGTCAAGGCACTTGGGCCATCTTCTGTTGCTTTCCCAGGCACATTGGCAGAAAGCTGGATTAGAAATGGAGCTGCTGGGGCCATAGTTGTGGTATAACTGGTGAGGCTACCATGTGCAACACCAGCATCTCATCTGGGCACCTGTTCATGTCCTGGCTGCTCCACTTCTGCCTCAACTCCCTGATAATGGTCTGAGAAAATCAGTGGAACATGGTCCAAGTCGTTAGGCCCCTGCCATCCACATAGGAGTCTTGGTTGAAGCTCTGGGTTCCAGCCTTTGGCCTGGCTCAGTCCTAGCCGTTGCAGCCATCTGGGAAGTGGATGGAAGATCTCTCACTCTCTCTCTCTCTCTCTAACTCTGACTTTCACATATAAATAACTGTTAAAAATAAAAAGAAGTGGAGCAGCTGGGACTACAACTGTGCTCTGATATGGGATGCTGGCATTGCCAGCAGTGGCATAACCTGCTGCACCAAAACTCTGGTCCTTACAAAAAATTTTACATTGTAAAGGGAGAGTTCAATATGATTTTGACACATGTATATATTTACATAACCAAGATATAGACTGTTTATTTAGATGTTTCCTCCTGGCACCTGTCAGTCAACCCCCTCTTCTTAATCATCTCCAAGTCCCAAGCATCAGTGATGGAACCTCTGTCATTACTGGTTAGTTTTGCTTGTTTTTGAACTTCATATAAATGGAATTACACAAAACAGGAGGAAACTTTCAAAACACCTGTGTAGCCGGCGCCGCGGCTCACTAGGCTAATCCTCCGCCTTGCGGCGCCGCCACAGCGGGTTCTAGTCCCGGTTGGGGCGCCGGATTCTGTCCCGGTTGCCCCTCTTCCAAGCCAGCTCTCTGCTGTGGCCAGGGAGTGCAGTGGAGGATGGCCCAAGTCCTTGGGCCCTGCACCCCATGGGAGACCAGGATAAGCACCTGGCTCCTGCCATCGGATCAGTGCGGCGGCCATTGGAGGGTGAATCAACGGCAAAGGAAGACCTTTCTCTCTGTCTCTCTCTCTCTCACTGTCCACTCTGCCTGTCAAAAAAAAAAGTCTGTGTAAAAATGGAATTGAAAGTTAAGTTTATTTTAGTGTAATTTTTTGCAGTTCATGCATAATTTTTAATATGTGTTTCCTATGAACTTTATGAAGATTTCTCATATATTCACTTGTGTCTGGCTTCTCTTACTCAGCATAAAATCCAGCATGTTTTATCAAATATTTCTAGGGAGGATTGCTTCATTCAATACATTCTGAAAAAAATACCAATTGATCATTTTATCTTGTAAAGAACTTGAGCAAATTCTCTGCCTGGTCTCATCTAAGTAATCTCCAGCACAGTCACTGCTTCCACTTCACGGGTTGTTGATTGGAGTGAGGAATTCAGAGGTCAGGGTCAATTCTAAAGTAAAAAAAGTATTACCCACCTGTAATTCCTATATATGATGATTAAATTCTCCTTTGAATGCAACTGTATAGACTTTCCATGCTGCAGGATTCTGTGGCTACTGAGACAGTGGAACCACCGAGATTCTCTCCTGCTTAGCTACTTGGGGTCTGCCTAAAATGGGCAAACCCAGGTAAATGGTGCAAAGATGAACATAATCAGTCTTTGGTGCCTTTCCGGTAACTGTGTTTTTCATTCTTTTCTCCATATCACCCTCATCAATCCCTCAGACACCAGCAATCTTCCACTGTTGTTCTGATGCAGGGCTGTCTTTTATATCTTTCCCTGATGAAAAACTTCACCTTCTAGGGTCTGATTTCACCAGGCATTGCTTTTGGCTTGGACCAGATTTGCTTGATCAGTCCCACCTTAGATTATTGGATACAGCCATGTTTCCAGCACTCAGAGTGAGCAAAACATGTTCAGTCCTCATTCACAGTGAATCTGCAGGGTGGTGGGGGATGTCTACCCAACAGTGAAAATCCAGAATTTCTTTTCTCTTTCTCTTCTTAAAGATCCCTTCTGTGTATTTGGGGAAGTAGATTTGTGGTGTACCATTCTTGGGTTATTCACATGACCACTGCTCCAGCCAGTTGTGTGTTCCCCACTAGGTGGTTGTCAACCACTATTCACTCTGCTGTTAATTGTGGTTTGGAATTAAATATACAAAGCCTCTCACAGCTATTGGGATAGCGCTTCCTGAAAAGTGAGAGAGAGTTATGTGTTCATATGGGTCCGGTTTCACTCTTTTAATGGATCCCAGAGTTTTGTCTTCATGTTACCACCATTCAAAGCTGAGTGGAAAAATCAAGAGAATTGCTTTGAACATTGGGAAGACTTAAACAACCATCTTATAATTATGATTTCTCCTGCTGTACAAGAGAAAATAGTGTCCAAAAAGTTAAATGGGGGAGGTGTGTAAGTTCTTCAACTAGTCAGAATTATTATTAGTCAACTAGCTTATTAATAAAAATAGTATACCAGAGGAATTTTCAAGATTAGGAACATTAAGTTTCTGCACTAATTGTACCAGAAGTGTGTTTTCAGAAATTGAATGTTAAAATAATATGCTTCTATGAGCAAGTTGTTTAAAATAGATTTTTTGGAAATTGTAAAAGGTATATTCAAAAACTTTTAAGTCTGTCACACTTATTTCAGAGGCCTGAACATTAATATAACACTATCATCGGCAACCCAAATAGGAGAGAGAGAAGGGACATGGCACAGAGCCAGAGTTCAAGTGATCTGAAAGTACCTTGATATGATTTTAAGCTTATGGAATAGGAAGAGATTTGGAACTTAAGAATATATAAGGATATATTAACCTTTTCTCAGAGGTTATATAGCAGATGAGAAGAGTGCTAAAAAAAATTCCAGCTTTAATGCAGTGTATTCAGACCAATACCACCTCCAAAAAAGGTATCTGAATGAATAGATTGCACAGGAAATTAAGGTTGAAAACGAACACTGCAGGAAATGATGAGTTTGGAAAATGAATGTGTTTTCACAGAGATGTGAAGTGGAGGAAAAAGGAAAAAGGAATATGATTTATGAAGATTTTGCGATCAGGTACTAAACACTGTGGACTGGTCCTGGTGACTCAGCCTTTAGATAGATACTGTCATATCATGATTTACAACCCAGGATCTGGGAGTGGATAAAGGATGCTATTTGCATTGATCATCTAGTCTTATTTCATCAGAACTTAGATCCTTAAAATAAATTGAAGGCATTTGTATAGTAAATTGCTGAGAATTGATTACAAGCAATAAACTAAAAAGAGGTTGAAAATGAACTGGTGGAAAAGATTTAAAAAATTTAATTGCATGTGAAAGCAAAACTGTTTTATTCAGCTCTGGATCCTGGCTCTATTTTTTTATGGTTTGACAGGCAATTTAAACCACAAAATTAAATAGTATAGGATATGGATTTAAAAATAAATGAATCTAAAGAGTCACAGTTTTTTTAATCTCAAAAGAAATCAAAACTTCTTAGAAATATATTTAGTTGTTCCAGCTTTCCTTTCATGTAGCAAAAGCTTTTGTTTGTGGATGTTTATAGTGTAGTGATCAACATGGAGGTATTGTAAGCTTTTGCCTCTGAAGACAGCATTAATGAAAGAGGCAAACAAAACATGGGTTCCCAGGATTTTTTTTCCTTCTCAAGATCAGCTTCCAAAGTCCATGGAGCTAAGGGTCTGCACTGTATTTTTGTCCTAAGTCTGAACGTCAGGATTGACTTTGTGGGACCTGTGACCTGTACATTCTCACAGGGCTCTACGCTTGAAAGAGTCCTTGCACCAGATTTAACAGTTTGAGTTTGAATCTTGAAATTCTTTAATATGTTTTGAACAAGGGCCCATGCATTCCTATTTTATTCTGGGCCTCACAAATTATATAGTTAATCTTGCTGATAGTGACTTAAGGGTGCATATTTATTGTGTTCTTACTGTGTAACAGCCATTATTTTAAGATTCTTAAATATAGACATCATTTCATTGAATATTTATAACAATACTCTGTGTTAGGTGTAGTGGTTCCCACTTCACAGACAAGAAATAAAGCAGGGAAAAGTAAAACAGCCAGAACCAGTAAGGTGTGGAGCAGAAATTCCAGCCCAAATCTGGGCCTGTCTTGTCCTCCTGATTGCAAGTTCTGTTGTTTCTGCCCCTTTACTTTCTCCTCCAGTCCTCTTGAAATTCTCATTGCTTGTGGTGTGCAAAAGCAAGCAGTATCTGTGGAAGACTATGTAAGGTTTGCTTGCTGAGAATACACTTGACAAATGCAAAATGTGTGGTCTAAGGAAGTCAAGCATAATTCCTTAAGCTTGTCATAATTACCAGCTGTTACCTTGGATAGGTTTCTGATGGAAAGCAAGGAAGAAGGGACATGAATGAAGGAAACAGGTTCTCTTTTCTTTCTTAATTTTGTTTTATAAAAATTTATTTATTTATTTCAAAGTCAGAGATACACAGAGAGAGGGAGAGACAGAGACAGAGAGAGATCTTCTATCCTCTGATGGCTGCAATTGCCAGGGATGGGCTAGGCTGAAGCCAGGAGATAGGACTCCATCTGGATCTTTCACATGGGTGCAAGGGCCCAAGAAGTTGGGACATCTTCCACTGCTTTCCTAGGCTATTAACAGGGAGCTGGATTGGAAGTGGTGCAGCCAAGACAGAACTAGTGTCCATGGCTTTATGTGCTATGCCACAATGCTGGCCCCCAGGAAGAGTTTTTTTTTTTTTTTTTTTTTTTTTTTTTTAAGTAAAAAGAAAGGCAAGAGCATGGACTGCAGAGCCCTGGAGGAAGGCTCGGGGAGCCAGATGGGGCAAGAGCTGAGGAGAATGGGAGATAAAGGATAACACAGGGAAATACAATCCACATTGTTTGTTTAGCAGTTTGATTATGGCCGATGCTGGAGGCAAATGCATGAGGTTTTAAATTGGTTTAGGGGGCTTGAGTGAGAACAACGTTTTTCTGATTTGCAGGTGGCAGAATATATGACTTCTGGAGGGTGTGTGGCTGGGGGCTAATGTAGGCCAAATGTTGGGAAATGCAGCTGGGACTGGGAATGAGCAATGCAAGCAAGCTAGTCTCAGGCCTTCCTGCTGCCTTTCAGATCACCACCTTGTATCATCTAGGACGTGGCTTATAGTAGCAACTGAGATGTGAGCCATGAATGAACAAATCTAGTAATGTCTCAGTCTGTTAGTGTTTAAGGCAGGTTCAATATTCAAGGACTGAACGATTTTCCTGACTGACTGATTGCACCTATCAACAGTTAGAATTTGTCACACTTCTTCATCCCAACTCTTACCACAACTGTTGGGCCATAAGATGGGGCACGGCCCTTGAGGGCTATGTCTTGTTTGGTGTTTCATTCTCACTGCCCAGCCTGTTGAGTCAGAACAAATGTTGTTACCATGGCATACAAATCAAAGGGAATCATGTAGGTCCCAGTTTCCCTCTTTCCCCTGAATTTAGTTAACTGATATAGTGCTCCCATTATGGATGTACTCAGAGGAAGGCTTCTTGAATTGAGATAGCTGTGATGATGTTAGTTGGTATGATTTGTTAGATAATAAAAAATGTACATGGGGCCTTTGTCTCCAGGTCCTGGCCCAGAGCTCCTAGAACCCTTGAATTTCCTGAAAATTGGGAAGCAGGGGAGAGAAGAGTATTTTTTGTATGTATAATAAGCCATTTCCAACTATAGCTGAATTTAGACTAGTGTAGTGACTCTTTGTGGGTCTCTCGGTAGCCAGCCCCAGGTAGGGACAGGTTGCCAGAGGAACCACATATGATTAGAAGGTTCAAATTTTCCATCACATTCCTCACCTCAGGAAGAGGAAAAGGGCTAGATACTCAGTTAATCACCAGTGGCCGATGGTGTATTCAATCACATCTAAGTAATGAAACCTCCATAAACTCCCCAAACTGTGGGATTCAGAGTGTTCAGGTTGGTGACCGCATCCACATGTCAGGAAAGTCATCTACTTCATGAGAAAGCCTCTGTATGCGGACTCCTTCTAGGCCTCAGCCTTTTGTGCCTCTTCATCTGGCTGCTCATTTGTGTCTTATATAATATCCTTTCTAATAAATTGGTAAGAGTAGGAGAACTGTATTCCTGAGTTCTGTGAGTTGTTCTAGCCAGTTATTGACTCTGAAGAGGAGGTTGTGGCAACTCCCTATTTATATTTGACCAGTCAGAATTACAGGTGGCTTAAATTTGTGATTGGCATCTGAAGGGGGGACCAGTCTTCTGGGAATGGTTTGTTAACCTGTGGTGTCTGCACTGATTCTGGGAATTAGTCACCCAGTTGGCATCTGAAGGGTTCCAGAACTGGCTATTGATGTGGGAAGAGCTGACACATTTGGTATCAGAAGTATTGTAGTAGAAAAAGATCATAGCAGCAGTTGGTAAACTGGATAGACTGGTTGATTTATTTTAAAATATTTATTTATTTACTTGAAAGTCAGAGTTACACAGAGAGAGAAGGAGAGGCAGAGAGAGGCCTTCCATCTGCTGGTTCACTCTCCAGATGGCTGCAAAGGCCGGAGTTGGGCTGATTCGAAGCCAGGAACCAGGAGCTTCTTCCAGGTCTCCAACATGGGTGCAGTGGCCCAAAGACTTGGGCCATCTTCTGCTTTCCCAGCCATAGCAGAGAGCTGGATCCAAAGCAGAGCAGCCAAGACTCGAACCGGCGCCCATATGGGATGCTGGCACTGCAGGCAGTGGCTTTACCCACTATGTCACAGCATTGGCCCCAAAGACTGGTGGAATTTTGAAAGGAGATTGGCTATAAGGAGGATCTGAAGAATTTACCTTCCAAACCACATCCTCCTTGGGAAGGTATTTTCTCTTTCCTTTAATGTCATCAGAGGTAGAAGCCAAAAAAACTGGTAGCCACATGATTACACTTAGCTATTTTAGATGTCTGTGCCATTCCTAAAATTTTTATTATTAGACTAATGTGCCAAGTCTATATTTTCAATAATGCGATCCTAGCTATGTGTCTTGTCTTCTTCCTGGAGATTTTACTTTCACTTTTTTTAAAAAAAAATCAGACCTATATCTCCTTTTTTAAGCAAAATTATTGGTTGGGGGAAGAGGAGTTGGGGTGGAGGAGAGAGAAAGTGTGAGAGAGCACAACATGCATGCAATGGCTATGGGATGCTGAAGCTGGGAGTCAGTAACTCAAACCAGATTTCCCACATGGGTGGCAGAAGCCCAGCTTCTTGAGTCATAACTGCTGCCTTTCAGGGTGTGATGAAGGAAACTGGAATCAGGAACTGAGAATGAGAATTCAATCCATGTACTTCTTAACAAGTATATCAACTGTGAAGCCAGATGCCCATCCCGGTCCTGTATTTCTGATCATAGAAGCTAAGGACTGTTTTGTTCATAAGTATTTTTTAGAGTGGCCTTGCTGCACAGCTACCCCATTATTCCATAGCTAACTTTATGATTATTCTATCACATTTAAGATGGCTCACTATTCATCTCTGGTCAAAAGTGTCCTGAATTTTCAGCATTGATCTAAAAGATATGATATATCAAATATAAAATGTAACAAGAAAGTATTCTCAAATACCAAGCATTTTTGAATATCAGTTACATGAAAATAAAAAAACCAGCATGTGGTTTAATTTGTGTGCACATCTTGAAAGTCTATAATTCAGACATTTAGATCTTAAGCTTCATGTAAGTAGGGACTCACACCTATTGCCCAGCACTATGCCTGACATATAGTAAGAATTCAACATTTGTTGACTGATTTTTTAGCATTCTGATGGTAGCATTCTTGATCTTGACTTTTGAAGGTAATAAAAATTATTGATAATAAAAAACAGACACTTTTATTCACCACCTGCTGTGTGTACTTGAACAAGTGATGGATTAGTTCCCTCCACAATATGGGCAGGGTTGCTGAACAACATTGAAGAAAGGCAAGAGAAATAGGACTGATCTGATAAGGATTGCTCTCACCATTAGTTCATCATTTCCTTATTGAACATGGGACTCAAGGAAACATTTTCAGGGGGAATGTGTAGGGTGAACAGGCAGGCACCACTCAGGTGTACAGGTGACTTGTCTACCACTTGAATATCTATCTCCTTCTCTGCCAAATCATCAGGAGAAAAGCATGCTGTCCGAAAGAACATCTTAGGGATCTAACACAAACAAAGGATGTGCTTCTGGCCATGTGGGGGTCTTCTGTGCTAATGGGTTTGGCAGAAGGAAATGCTTTTGAAAAAATAGATGCTCAAGTGCTAGGAAACATTTTCTCTTTCTGTAACAATACTCAAGAGATTGTACACATAACTACCTGTTATTCGAAGGTGTAATTCTAGGTGTCTGTTGAAAGTTTAAAAGGGATCAGGTACAAAATATCCATGTGGTGTCAAGACACAAGGGGGCAAAGCACTGGCAGCCTGTATCAATTTTAACAGTGCTGGCATCTATTGCTTCTGTAGGTAGCAAAGAATGTCACAGTAATCCTTCACTTCCTGCAGCAGGCTAGAAAGGTGAGATCCTTAAGAAAAACTCCAGGTTTAGTGTGGGTTTGAAATTGTGCTGTAGTTGCTCCTGCTAAATCCATGTTGCCTGTAAGCCACAGCTTTTGAAATGAAACACATTTCACAAATTGGACTTTCCCGTCGTTTCGTTCAGGGAAGCAGCTGTCCTATTTCCTCTAATAAGGTAATAAGCCAGAAAATGCAATGTAAGCCTTCAGGGTACGTTATTAGAGAGGGGTGTGTGCCCCCACAGACTGAATGAATGTGAGCCATACCATGACCCCCTCCTCCAGTTGCATAGTCCCTTCGCTGGTGAAGAGGATTCTTGTTAATTTTGTTGGAAGGAAAGAAACAGGCAGACTGGGTGTGGGGAATATTGACTTCCAAGAGCACAGAGTGCAAGGAACCATTTTGCAATCTGATGAGTGTTGTGTTGTAATACTTGTTTCTGGCTAGAGTATGGTCTAGAATGGAATTATAAGAAGGCACATTATACTTGTATACCAGATGGTCTCATTGCTTCTATCCATTGGAATGAAGAAGGAGTTCACCCAGAGAGATCCTGAGAAGAGTCAGCATAAGGAAGAATAAGGAAAGAAATGGCTGTAAATGGAGCTTGACCCCTCTTAGAGTTCTGATGTTTTCAGAGTAGATGCTCACATAGTGCCAGATCTTCTGCAGATTAGCTTCTTTTTTCACTGGCACCCTAGCAGACTAGGTTCATAGAAAACCCAGGCTAGAAGATCATTTGTGATTATTATTGCCAGAGAATTTTTTCTTAGGTTAAAACAATGTGTGTGATAGAAGAATAATGACATTCAATTAGCAAGGGCTTACTGTGTGCCAGGTCATATTTTAAATGCTTTAAAAAAGCCGTATTTTTATTACTGCTTACTCTTATCCTGCGAAGTGGGTATCATTGCTTTCATTTGAAATATAAAAAAGTGGAGGCCTAGGGAGGTTAAGTACCTTGTCTAAGAGCAAATGTTTAGTAAGTGGCAAAGCCATGGTTCAAACTTGGGTCAGTCTCACTCCAGGGCTTGGGCTCATCATCACCGCCTTCTAAGATGAAAATAAAAATGGAAAAACACTACATAATATTTGTACAATGTTGTGGTTTCAGTCATAGGGAAAATATTCCTCGATGATTTTATTTCTTGCCTCCCTCTTCCATCATGACCCATTGAGAAGTACTGATATTATACTTATAACATTATCAAGGGCTTTCATCTGTATTTTCTCATTCACAAATGGGGACTTTTCCAATTTTTCTCTCTCAACCAGCTGCCTTATTTCCTTTAATGTTGGAGGAAGTTCTAAAATGCACTGTAGACAATTAGGGAGGTATAAGTAAAATTGCTAGATAAGATCCAGGACATTGGTTAAAATTGAATTTTAGATAAATATTGAATATTTAAAAAAATTATAAGTAAGCACCAAATATTGTATGGGATATACTAAAATATGAGTCATTGTTTTGTGAAATGCAAGTGTATCTAGGCATCCTGTATTTTTGTTTGCTATGTATGACAACTCTAAATTAGGGAGGCTTGTGTACAAAGAATAAAACTTTGATTTTTTGTTTTTATGCCATTGCCACAGAGGTCAAAGTAAACTTATATGAAATGGGAAAAGTTGCAATAAATACTTGGATCTTTTTGCCTTGTTTAAGAAGGCTTTTCATACAATCTTGCTACTGTCAGACAAAGTTTACAGTGACTAATATTTTGTACCCTATGGTAATAATTGGAAGCACCAGAAGGGTCATTTTGCCTTTATAAGTAGTTCAGAAGAAGCTGTCGCAAGGATATTCAATGCAAACCTAGTTTAAATATTTTCACATTTTTTTTTCTGTTTAACTGAATGTGTTGCAGGGTCTTTGAGGTCTCCTGGAGAAAAGTTCTTCCATCAGCGGGAACATATACTTGTTCTGTTGAGATCAGCATTTCTGATTTTAGAAGCTAGCACATGGAAAGATAAAGTTGTCCCTTTACCCACTGATCTGGAGTGGTTGACCCGAAACAGTAGACTCTATATTTTCTCCCCAAATATCTCTGACTCTGGTTCAGAAAAGCTGCCTCTTTTTAAAATGGAATAAAATCATTAAGGTTTCAAAGATGCCTCATTTTCTGGACAAAGGAAGTGTCTTTGGGCATGATAATTTGCAGGAATCATTGTGGTAGTAGTAAAAGTGGAAGTAGTGCTGATGGTGGTATGTGTATATGTTTGTGTAGGGTAGAGGGAGTGGAAATGTATTTCCCCTGCAGAATGATTTTGACTGAAAAAAAAAAAAAACCCTACTTGATTCTGGAAATTTAGTTGAAGGATATTTTAGAACTCTGTTCAATGAGTACTTCTTATTTTAAGGAACAAATCAACCTGGAAAACTGCATTGCAGCAGTATTTAGTAAAAAAAAGATGAACTTGGTAAAGTAGTGAAACATTTCTGGGACGTCGTGAACTGAAATAAATGAGAAAGGCTTTATTTTCTGAAATTTGCTATCATTTCCCAAGTTGCCTTCTCTCTGATTGATGATATGTCTCAGAACTGGTTGCTTCCCCCCACATGTTAATTTCAGATGTTTTTCACTAGGTAGATATGGATTGATAATATACAAGAAAGTAAAAATACACATGAGAATTTTAATGTAAAATGAAAATGATTCAATTGTAAGGGACATGAGAGCTCAGTACTCTCACTCACTCTCTTTTATTTAACAACTCCCAGTCTATTAAGACTTTGCTTCACTCAACGACTTCATGTTAATCATCTTTTGTTTTATAGCTCTTTATTTTCCTGCTGGAATCAATATCCCATCAACTTTACCGACCATCTACTCTGTGATCTATGAGATAGTACTAGTGCAGGGCTGAATTTATAGCAGAGCAATTTGCTTTAAATGTTACCAGCTCTTTATTCAAAAAATTTCTTCCCATTCATTCTCATAATTTTACTACTTCTTGCAAAAGTTGCTTCCCTGCTTTTAGAGAATAAGGAATGACAAGTAAGTACAAAGTGCCTAGATAGAGGATACAGAAATTGGACATGGAAACATGAAAGTTAAATACACCAAATGGTGCAGGTGAACAGAATGTGGGCTGTTTCTGCAGTCTGTGGCTGCTGCAAGACAAGCCTGATGGATTAATTTCTATCTTGCTGATATTCTTGATTGAGTCAGGGAGACCATATTTTACAGAAGTTCTGCATTCTGCTAGTATATTCAGAACATCTTCATTCAAGCAAAATCCATTTCAGCACCTTATAGCTGTAATGTCCTGAACATCTCAGACCCCTTCCCTTCTCTGGGGTGGCCCCTTCTCCCCTTCTCTGGGTGGCAGCTGTCCTTTGGATCATGAGTATTAACCCAAGTTGCACAGCACAGAGAGCTCTCAGTTCATTACAAAGATTAATATATAAATTAAAAGTATATTATCCCCCTCTAAAAAGACATTATCCAGATTGTGATGCCAGTATTTCTAATAAAATAAATTATGTTGTTAGCTCATTTACTTTTATCACTAAATGTAATTGTTTGCTATTGCTAGAAGTGGGTAATGGATTCTTTCCTGATGAGACATTTTATTTCATAAAATTTTTGGCAATGATGGCACCTTCTGCTTTTCCATGGTTATTATATTAATTTTTAACAGATACTATTTGTTTTCTTAAATGGAATACTTTTCTTCCTACATGAGAGGAGATCTAATTCCTTCTGTCCCACATGAGGAAAATACATTTAAATTTGTTCCAAGATATCTTTTTCCCTTCTGTTTTGAGTATATAATAAAGTAGAGGGAAAAAACAAACTCAGTATGTATGCAAATTCATTTTTTTGCTGAAATTGCTGAGGCTCAGTCCTTTAAGGGAATTCTCCAAGAGCAACTAATTTTACAGTTCGGACTCTAAGAAGACTTGGTTTCAGCTTTCTCCTTGGTAAAGTGGGAATAATTCATACTCTGATGTCCTCTCAGGGTTGCATGAGGAAAATCTGCAAGCAAAGTAGGAATAAAACTGGAACTAGAAACTAAATTTATGTAAAAGAGAGTGGAACATACGAGGATTATGCAAGAGAGAATACCTAGCAACATGTAGAAGTCCAGATATGCTGTTAAAAATGATTGTGTCAGGGGCCGGAGCTGTGGTGTAGCGGGTAAAGCCGCCTCCTGCAGTGCCGGCATCCCCTGTGGAGAGTCCTGGCTTCTCCACTTCCGATCCAGCTCTCTGCTATGGCCTGGGATAGCTGTAGAAGATGGCCCAAGTCCTTGGGCCCCTGCACCTACATGGGAGACCCTGAAGAAGCTCTTGGCTCCCGGCTTTGGATCGGCACAGATTTGGCGGTTTCGGCCAATTGGGGAGTGAATCAGTGGATGGAAGACTTTCTCTCTCTCTCTCTCTCTCTTTCTCTCTCTCTGCCTCTCCTCTCTTTGTGTAGCTCTTGCAAGTAAATAAATAAATGTTTAAAAATAATTATTGTGTCAATATGTTAATTATACTCTCACCAATGTCCTATAACTTCAATCATGTCTGTTTTTTTTTTTTTTCTATTACTCTTTCCACATTTGGTCTCTATATACAAACATTCCTTTTGTAGCTGATTTGCTATATATCACCCTCTGCATTCCGGAATTGTGAAATCATCTTTTATGGCTGGCCATGTGTGGCAGTCACAGGCAAATGTCTCTTAAAATACTAGGTGGCATCCAATTTTCCTCTGAGCAACTGAGAACTCCAGGTGACTGGCATGGCCATTTGGAGATAATCCTCCTCTCAGGGAGAGAAGATTGTTTCACCGCATGGTTTTCTTAGAGCATCATCAGGAAGTTGACCAGTCCCAGACTGCACAGCCCTTGCTAAGATGACTTTAGTTCTGACTTAGCACCTGTTGAAGTCCCTGTAGACTCATTATGAGAATGAGTACCGTCTACCAGTGAGTCTGTTTGGTGAGGCTTTTGTCTCTCATTGGTAAACAATGGAGGGTTGTAGAGCTGTTTATTAGGCAACAATTACTCAAAGGTGGTGTTGTACACTTACAGGGAAGTTCTTATAGGTCTAAAGAAAAGTGATTTATTATAGTGGGAGTAGTCTGAACACAGATTAGAAGCATCGTTTCCTCCTTTTCTCTGTAATCTTTTATATTTTATAAAAAGTTAAGACCAGTTCTGAAGTATTCCTAGTGACTGTTTTATCTTCACTGACAGAAAGAAGTTTAAACCATGTGATAAAATTCTACCATTTACTTATGATGCCTGACTTTGAAGTATAACTCTTTCAGCTAAGGCACAAACTTTATTATGGATGTGTTGCTGTGCTGTATAAATGTGAATTTTTGATATGCTAATTTATAATGACTGGCAGATGAGAAGGCCTTAGGGGAAAGATAAGACTGGCACTTGGACAACTAAAAGGTAGAAGGATGATTGATTTAAAGATTAGAGTTCAGGAGAGAATTATTTTTTAAACATGTATTTAAATGTAAGTAGACCATGACTCTTCTGTGGATACAGAGTCCCAGGATTGTCAGAATGATGAAACCAAGGAGTAAGGGATATGGGAGAGTTTGCCATTTCCCCGATTCGACTGTGAACCCGGCAGAAGAGAGCAGAGCATCCCCAGAAATGGAGCAGCAGTGTTGCACCGTGCGCTAGCTGAGATGGCTCCCAACCCTCTTCTCTCTGGACGTGCTTGCTGCTCTTCACATTGGAAGGCAGAACACTGATTCCTTCCATTGGCATCCCAGCAGGTCTTCTGGCTGCTTTGAACAACAGAATGTGGTAGAAATGGCATTCCAGGAACTCTAAGAGGCTTCTACATCCTTCCTTTTGGAATAATCGCTCTTGAGACCCTCACTCTTGGGCACCTGTTGCCACATTGTGAGAAGCCCAAGTCATGTGGAGAGGACATTTGGAAGAGAATCAAAATGCTGTCTCTGGTGGGTGGGGGTGAGGAAGAGCAGGCTTTGGCGTACTGATCCATTCACCTGCCTCGCTACATCTGAGGGCCTGGGTTGCATTCCTGTTCTGGTGTCTGACTCCAGCTTCCTGCTAATGTGGACTTGAAAGCAGGGGTGACAGTTCAAGTGGTTGGGTTCCTGCTACCTGTATGGGAGACCCAGATTTAGTTCCTGGCTTTCTGGCTTTGGCCCCAGCTCGGGGCTATTGTGAACATTTGGAGAGTGAACTGGCAGATGAGAGCTCTGTCTTCTTCCCAAGTAAATTAAAAAAAATGCTCTGATAACTGCCACAGATTAATTCACAGGCCACAACTAGTATGAATGCCCACTGCATATGAGTGATCCATTGTGTATAGTTCATCCCAGTTGAGCCCTAGATGACTGTAGTTCCAGCTGCTGTCACATGGAACAGAACTACTCGACTTAATTCAACAAACAATAGAGTCATGGAAGGCGCTGAAGGATTGTTTCCACCCAAAAAATATCCTTCATTCATTCCTTAAAGGGTCCTGGTAGACTAGGCAGGGTCCTGGGTGTTTGAATGAATCATGTTGGAAATTATGTCACCAGATAACAATTCTGTAAATGTAAGCTAGTACCTCCATAGTCTTCTTTATGTTGTAAAGTGTAGAGTTTTGCACTTTAAATGGATGATTGGGAGTGTTCTATTCTGATGGGAATCCAGGGAGATATGATGCCAGGCAGCCTCTGGTAGGTAAGGTTTTCAGATTAGAAAGCTTTCACTTGGAGAGAAGCATGTCCTCAGTTCCTCAGGGAACAGCGTTGGTTGTGGAATGACACTGGGTGAATGCTGACTTTTATCTGAAACACTCTCATGAGAGTCTGTCAGAGTTCTAAGGGAACCTTGATCATTATTTAAGCAGGAATATAATGCTTTCATGTTCTTATCTATGTGGCAAAAATATGTAAGCTTTGTCCAAGAGCTACTTACACGTTTGTGCTTTGTGTTCGTTTTACATTTTATATATTTATGCCATATTCTAGCTTTTTTGACATTATGTGTTAGTTTTTCCTTTTTTTTAAAAAAAAAAAAAACCAACATATTTGCCTGCTGTCTTATAGGCAATAGCCTATAGGAAATTTGGAGTAGGCTTTCGCTTGTATAATGTCAGGTTATGAGAAGTTTCTCCCGATAAACAATCATTGCCTACTTCTTTTCCCCCAAAATCCTGAGAAAGAGCTTCCTTGTATTTGTTCAAGGTGTTTATTCCTCCTGAAATACAAGATTTAGAACAATAAGATATTTTCTTTACTTAAACCTTAAAGTGGATACATTTTTAGTTTTTTTCTTTGAAAATATTTATTCACAGAGAACTCTGTAAAGATATCAGTTACCTGAATAGAAAAAAAGAGTTTATCAGAAATCTAAAAGATGTTTTTGGCTGATAACACGTCACAGAGTTGGAAAAGGGAGGTTATTTTGGCCTATTAATTCAGAGAAAAAGATGACATTCCTTTGCCTAGATAAAGAATATTTTGTGTTTTGCTCACTTTCACAACCACTGTCATTCCATGAAGAAGTTGTCCTCTTTTTATAATTAATTTACTAGAAATATCTGTGAACTATGTGAATTTAAATTACATGACTTTGCAGGTATGATGTGAAAATATTTTTATAATCTCTAGTTACATAATCATTTTTTAAAAAAGATTTATTTATTTATTTGAAAGTCTGAGTTACACAGAGAGAGAAGGAGAGGCAGAGAGAGAGAGAAAGAAAGAGAGAGAGAGGTCTTTCATCTGCTGGTTCACTCCCCAGATAGCCGCAATGACCAGAACAGTGCCCATCCAAAGCCAGGAGCCAGGAGCTTCTTCTAGGTGGAGCTTCTTCCCATCCAGGTGGAGGGGCCTAAGGACTTGGGCCATCTTCTTTTTTTTTTTTTTTTAAGATTTATTTATTTATTTGAAAGTCAGAAGTACGCAGAGAGGAGAGGCAGAGAGAGAGAGAGAGGTCTTCCATCCGATGCTTCACTCCCCAATTAGCCACAACGGCCAGAGCTGTTGGCCGATCCGAAGCCAGGAGCCAGGAGCTTCTTCCAGGTCTCACATGCGGGTGCAGGGGCCCAAGAACTTGGGCCATCTTCTACAGCTATCCCAGGCCATAGCAGAGAGCTGGATTGGAAGTGGAGCAGCTGGGACTTGAATTGGCGCCCATGTGGGATGCCGGCACTGAAGGTGGCGGCTTTACTTGCTATGCCACAGTGCCGGTCCCTAGGCACATAATCTTAATTAATGAAACTATCCTCCCAAAGATTTAAATAAACAAAATTATAGAATTCATAGTTTTAGACTTTTCTGAAAAAATTAGGAGTACACTTTTAAACTTGTACTTTATTTTTCAAGTGTTTAATTTCCTCTTTAACTTAACATTTGTTTTTTTTTTTTGGAATATAGTGGTTTTTCTTTTTTTTTAAAACTTTTATTTAATGAATATAAATTTCCAAAGTACAGCTTATGGATTACAATGGCTTCCCCCCCATAACGTCCCTCCCACCCGCAACCCTCCCCTTTCCCACTCCCTCTCCCCTTCCATTCACATCAAGATTCATTTTCGATTCTCTTTATATACAGAAGATCAGTTTAGCATACATTAAGTAAAAATTTCAACAATTTGCTCCAACACAGAAACATAAAGTGAAAAATACTGTTTGAGTACTAGTTATAGCATTAAATCTCAATGTACAGCACACTAAGGACAGAGATCCTACATGAGGAGTAAGTGCACAGTGACTCCTGTTGTTGACTTAACAAATTGACACTCTTGTTTATGGCCTCAGTAATCACCCTAGGCTCTTGTCATGAGCTGCCAAGGCTATGGAAGCCCCCTGAGTTCACTGACTGTGATCATATTTAGACAAGGCCATGGTCAAAGTGGAAGTTCTCTCCTCCCTTCAGAGAAAGGTACCTCCTTCTTTGATGACCCATTCTTTCCACAGGGATCTCATTCGTGGAGATCTTTCGTTTAGGTTTTTTTTTTTTTTTTTTTTTTTTCCCAAAGTGTCTTGGCTTTCCATGCCTGAAATACTCTCATGGGCTTTTCAGCCGGATCCGCATGCCTAACATTTGTTTTTGCTTCTTATTATAAATTACTTGAAAGCATCATTACATGGACAAATCCAATTGAAGTGTAGATCAGGCAGGCACAATTAATCTCGACATCAAGGGGCAGATGGACATCATGTGCCTCTGGAGGAGGACACTGATCCCTTCTGGCCTGGAGAGTGTAGCCCGAGTCTAGCTGTGAGGAGCCACAGACAAACCCAAAATGAGAAACACTGTCATTTCAAAGAAGGGGGTATATTCTTCAAAATGTCCAAGTCAAAAAGGGGCAAAATGGGGCTGGGGAAATGTTTCAAGTAATAGAAGGCTGAAAAGACATGACAACTTGTTTCTAGACTGGATCATGTACTGCCCCTTGATGTCGAGATTAATTTTGCTTGCCTGATCCAGCTGTTCTCTAATTTATCCCTGTATAGATTTTTTTCTCCTTTGCCTCTAACAAGTGATCTCTGGGAGAGCATGCAAATATTCTACCACTCATGAAAATTTCCCCCTAGACTTGGGTCCTGTTGACAATTAATTCCTGAACCAAACTTTAGTATAGTAGCTGCAAAGTGATCTTCTCCTTCTTGTATGCATTCCACATTTACTAATCCACACTCAGTATTCTATAAGCAACAGCCCTTACTACTCCCTGTGGATTTACTTATCTATTCTTAGTTTGAGCTAATTCTCACTATTTCTACTGTTCTAGAATTCCTTACAGTTCTTAATTATTTAAATGTTCAAATTATCCTGTTAGGTACATATAAACACCTTTCAGCCACTCCCTTATATTTGTCACATGCCACACTTCCAATTTTTAACAATTTCTTTTTATGTATTTATTTGAAATGCAGAGTGACAGATAAAGACAGACAGATCTCACATCTACCAGTTCAATCCCCAAATGCTCATGGCAGCCAGGACAAGGCCTAGCTGAATCCAGGAGCCAGGAATTCAATTCAGGTCTCCCATATTGGTGGCTAGAACCCAAGTACTTGTGCCATCACCTTCTGCCTCCCAGGGTTTGCATTATCAGGAAGCTGGAGTGTAGATGAAGGCTAGGACTTGAATTCAGGCACTCCAGATGTGGGATTCACATGGTAAAAGTTGTGTTGTGCCAAACATCTAGCTTTTAGTGCAGTTTCTTTTACTGTTAGAACAAAAATCTTGGCATGACATATGCTAGGAGTATAATATTTTGTGGTGTTAAACTGGAATTAGATTGCCTTTCATTCAAAATTTTATTTTGGAACTGCAGCCAAAATGATGTCTATTTTGTTTTACAAAAGACAAAAGGCTAATTTACTTCTCTACACCAAAATTATTCATAAATTCAGGGGACTAGCTATATCAGAATGAGGTAGAAATTTCAAGAAATTATCGAGATAATTAAACTCCCAAATCTGCTCTTAGGGATAACATTTCATTTTTTTTCTCTTTGCGGTCTATTACCATATCTAGTGAAAAGTGTAATGTAATTAAGGATTACTAATGAGTTGGCTATATGATTCTCGCAGCACAACCATATTACTGGCTTCAGTTAGGACCATGACTGCATTCTTAATTGATATTTTACTGAGGGTTGGCCATAAACTCCTGTCATTTCCCTGCATGTCAAACATTATTTGCCTGCATTTATGTTGTTGTTTGAAATATAATGAGATTCAGAGTATTTGTAGTACATGAAAAAAGAAAAAAGAAGAAAACCACAGGGGTCTGGCATGAATGGGAATGTAACAGAATGTAAGGAGTTTAGGTTCATGGGAAATCAGAATTGGAGTCAAGTCAGGATTGACTGTCTCACTGTGAATGTGTCATGAAATTGGACATTAGGGACATCCTATCCCAACCTAGTTATCAGCGATATTGGATGGGACACATAACAGAACCTTACATATCTGGAGAGCAGTTAAAGTGGCAGAGAACAGCTGTGTGACAGCATGCACGCATGAGTGTGTGTGTGTGTATGTGTGTGCATTTGTGTGGGGAGGAAATGTGATAGAGGGAAGTGATTTTTCAAGGTTCTGTGTGTTTGTACGTGGGGATGAAGTGGATTCTGTTTTCAAATCTTTGGTTTTCTTACAGAAATGTGGATAATATTTAGAAATCTGTTGTGGGTTTCTCTCTTTCAGAGTAATTCCTTTTCTTCAACAGTGTTAAGTTTGTTACAAAAGTGATGTTTTTATTTTGGTATCCAAAAGTCTACCACAAGTCAAAAACCAGAGTTTGGGGAAGTAGAAATGAGTTTTCTGAATTTCTGTAGCTTACACTAATATATTTGTGATCTAATTTGATCACAAAGTTTTTTTGTAAGCCATACAGCAGAAAGAACTGGCACATGACAGCAAAGAAGGCCCTGCTCTTGGAGATATGGAGAAGGCCCTGCTCTTGGAGATATGGAGAACTTTACCTCATGACCAGTGATACATAGTAGGTTAAGGGAGGGAGAGACATGTGGACTGGTGACACAAGTGTCATGGCTCCTCCACTCTGAGCTGGAATCTTGCATAGGAATTATTACTAGATTGAGGGAAAAGCCAAAGGCAGACGGATGTTCATCTTTCTTACAGTTTTGAAATTAGATAACAGGTAAGGAGGTTAAAAAAAAGGCAAACTCTTTAATAATGTGGAGTTGCTATCACAGAGTAGAAGTGGCAAGGTTGGGCAGAGGGAGCATGGAGTTAGGATTGTGGGTCCTAGAGTGCTATATGGGGCAGTAGATGATCACTAGCTCTTGTTGTAGCTAGGATCCTGCTTTCAGGGGCCACCATGGTTAAGTTTGGGGTGACACTGTAGAGTAAACAGTCCTCAAGGAGAAATAGCACCCTTGGAAGATATGGGGGTATTAGAGGTTGGTGGGGAAAGTTCAACCAGACAGTGGCCAAGAAAAGAGAGGACATTGCAACCTTAGCAAGCACATCTTAGCAGCAACCACAGCAAGGTGCCAGGGAGCAAGGTAAGCTGATGGTTCTACAGCAGAAATTAGCAAAGAGTCAACATCCCTTCTTTTAATCTCACATGCTCTGCTCTGTGTGTAACTACTGTGGATTCCTGAAAGTCTGAACATTTACCACAAAGAGACAGACCATTGCTAAGAGATATTTGAACTGTAAAAGATTGAGACACCAATAGATGGTCAGTTAAAGGTGTTTCACTCCAACTCACTCTGGTAACCCAGTGTGGTGAAGGTTAATGAAAGAGAGTTAACTGGTCATAGAGATGAAGAATACTCTGTTTTCTTTCTTTGAGTATATGACTTTGATCCTATTATATAATCCATGGAAGAAGGACTTCAGAGGTCATTCCAGACTCCTGGCAGATTGTCTCTCTCACTGGACCATCTTGCCCCCTCACACATTCTTATGCTTGCCTCTGCTAATTTTCCAAAACTGAAAATTGGACTGTTATGTCTGTTGCTCATGCTGTGTTATGAGGCTCCATGGAGAATCCTATCTATATGTTTTGAGTTTTCTGGGTAAGTCGTCTAGAGTATTCAGTTATGTGTGAAATAAACTTGTTCTCAAGCCATTTGAACTCAGGAGAATTAACTGTAATTGGTTCTTGGAGATAAAATATGTGTCCCCAGGAATTGATGGTTTTGAAATGGTATTTAAAAAAGTTCTGAGCCATAGAGACACAAGTCGGAAATAGGTGTACAATGTGATATATTTGTTTCTGACCATAAAATCCAGATGTAGACCCTGGCTAGTGGTTACAGGTTGCTGGCCAGTGTCACTGGGTTAATAGTAATTACAAACATTTGGATGGAACTGGAAAGTTCTTAGGGTACCTTCAGGTACATTCATTGCATTAGATGGTGGAGGTGGTAGTGAATGATTTGTGTCTTCACCTGCTGACCTAAACACCCTGCCAGTTGATTTTGTCTCTTTCTAAGAATTTCTTCCCAAGATGGTTTCAGTTATTCTTAGAATAAGACAAAACAATAAATAAGTGGGGAGACTTTGGCCGGCGCCGCGGCTCACTAGGCTAATCCTCCGCCTAGCGGCGCCGGCACACCGGGTTCTAGTCCCCGTCGGGGCGCCGGATTCTGTCCCGGTTGCCCCTCTTCCAGGCCAGCCCTCTGCTGTGGCCAGGGAGTGCAGTGGAGGATGGCCCAGGTGCTTGGGCCCTGCACCCCATGGGAGACCAGGAAAAGCACCTGGCTCCTGGTTCCCGCCATCGGATCAGCGCGGTGCGCCGGCCGCAGCGCGCCGGCCGCGGCGGCCATTGGAGGGTGAACCAACGGCAAAGGAAGACCTTTCTCTCTGTCTCTCTCTCTCACTGTCCACTCTGCCTGTCAAAAAAAAAAAAAAAAAAAAAAAATAAGTGGGGAGACTTTGGCCTTTCCTGTTCTAGAAGTCCAGCTTCTCTGTGGTTTTAGAAGATAAGCTTTAACTGGTACTGGGAGCTGTTTTTTCTCCAACTTGACTGTCTAATTCTGTTCTTTTGCATGAGATAGAAATGAATGCAATAATTATTGTCTAAATTAAAGACATAAATGCACACAAGCATAGCAGAGGTTAAAGGATGTATCTGAGTTCACTTTTCAAGATTGAGCAAGTAGGACCCTGAGTCCAGTTCACTATTTCACATTTTTAGTAAGGATTTTTTTGAAAGCCGTATAATCCATAAATGTTTCTAAAAGGGCTGAATCTTCAGTGCTGGCCTGTATTTCCATAGGTGACTAAAAGTGGTCAGAATTGGAAGGAGTCATATTAATCAAGTGTATTTTTAGAAGTACATTAGCATGTGGTTTTGCAAACTCTCATTTCCATTCCTATAAAAACCAGTGAGTGCTGTCATAAAAATACTGTCAAGATTTACTGCCTCTTCATGAGACCCAGGACTAAGCCAGAGGGATACCATGTACCCTAAACCTACTTAGAGCTGCTGCCTCTGAAACTCTGCTCTGTAATTTGGTAAGTGTCTTAAAAAATACAACTAAATGGCTACCACATGGTGGTAAATTAGCAATCTGGGACTGGAACTTTTGTGTGGTATTAAATCCACATATGGAAAAAATTAAATATTATCCTCAATACCCTGCATGTGTTCAATTGTATTAAATGAAATGCTTATAAAGTGTGACATTATTTAACTTTTATAAAGTTTGTCACATCTAGTAAAACTTATTACTGTTCCTTTGAAAAACTTCATACAGGTGCCTTCTGAGCTCACAACAGTCTGAGTGTCCTACAATATACATATAATTTGTTACTGGATATAGCACAAGGCAATCAATGGTAGAATTCCAACTAGGGCAACTTAATATAGCACAGAATGCTGTAACTGGGAATGGGCAATGCTGTGGTGGGTTGGTGCAAATATCTCCTGTTCTATAGGAAGGATTTCATAGAATATGAAGTATATACTATAGTTATTTTGATAAATTTGACTCTAAAATAAGCAGCTCCAAGTATCTAATTTCCAGATTTAAACAGTAGAGTCATGTGATGTACATAATCTGCATTTGTGAATGTGACTAGGCTGCTGGATATATAACATAATCATATGGATAGCAGTGATAGCAATTTCAGGAACTTTGTTACCTTAACTTGGTGTAGTCTGATACCAGAAAATATTTCCTGAATTGAAAGTCTTGCTCTATTTATTTGCTAGGGACTAAGACATTACATACCTAGAACTGCGGTGTTCCAAGGAACCCTCACATGTCATCTCTTTCATTCTCAACAACTGTGCTTTACAGTGCACTGACATCAGAATCACCTGGAGGATTTGTTAAACACACGGGATCTGGTCTTAATTCTGGATTTACTGCATCTGCAAGTATATTAAACTCTCCAGGTGATTCCTATTCATCCTAAAGTTGAGACTCTCTGACAGTCCAAAGCCCCTTTGGTTGTAGAGAAATAGCCAAGGCTAAGTTGATAAAATGCCCCACCTTCATATAGCCTAGGATTACAAAGTATAATTATGCATTATTATCCCATGATCCCCGGGGTTTTCAGTTGTACAAATGTGACTCACACAGTGTTTAGTTTCTTGATTCCCTGGAATAAGGTGAGTTGCTTAGTATAGTGACTAACCTATTGGCAGTCCCTGCTGGAATGTGTCACCTCAATCTTAGAATGTGTCACCTCAGTGCATTCATCCCGTGTATCCCATGCATCTCAGCTTTTTGCTGAGACTTGATACTCAGAGGCTTCAATTCACCATCCAGCTTATGCAGTGTCCTTGTATTATCTACATTAAATCTAAGTCATGGAGAATATATTTTTGAATTTTTATAGTGGGTCAAAAGAGTTTTTTGCTGTTCATATTTGTAATAGATCAAGCTCCCAGACAGTTTAAAAGGTATCTTTGGTTTCATACAATGCATAAGAAAAACTTACTGAAACCAGTTGTTTTCCCAGTAAAGAACATGACTGAAGTCTTTTTTATTGCCATGTACTGTGAGACAATATCTGTTGGGCAAATGCTTCATTTTCTGGTGAAATAATCTTGTTTCACAAAAAATACCTGGGTTAGTGTCCCACCTTGAGACAAGCCAGAAAAAGTAAATGACTGTGTCTAAGAAGAAACAAAGGAGGCATTTCAAGCAGAATTTTGAGTTTTTCAGGTGTAATTATTTCTGCTACCCCACAGTTGTTCTCAATGATAATGTCGTTGTGGCTTACGTTACAATATTTTTGGTTCTCTGGGTCTAGAGTTTCCAATGAAGCAGCAAACTGCTTGAGGCAGCTGATCAAAGCCTCAAAGAGCTGCTAAAAATGCAACTACCTGTAAATATCAGTGTTTTCTCAAGTAAGTATTTTTTTTTCTCTTCATGTTGCATGTTAATGTCACTTGGGAGCTGGCATAATCGTATCTGATGAACGCGTTCCTGTAGTTACTGGTTCCATATCTCTACAGGGTTTCGTCACAAAGCAGTGGCAAACATCCTTGTACAGTGCTCTTTACATCATTGTCCATAATATTCTTTTTTCTTGGGTCATCTTATAAGGAATGATTGTTAACTGCTCATGTCTCACCTGCTTTAGAACTTTCAACAAAATCACCAGAAGAGGGATGCCATCTTTTTCTCACCCTTATCATTAGCTCAGTCTGAGTTTTGTAGCACAAAAATACTGGTAGTCATTTTTTTTGCCATTAATAACAAAAGAAGCATTTGCTCACCATCAGCTGAAAGTCAACAGTTTTAAAAAAGATCAGTAGGGGCCAATGCCGCCATGGTACACTAGGTTAATCCTCCACCTGAGGCGCCAGCATCCTGTATGGGCGCTGGTTCTAGTCCCAGTTGCTCTTCTTCCAGTCCTGCTCTCTGCTGTGGCCTGAGAAAGCAGTGCAGGGTGCTTGGGCCCCTGCACCCACATGGGAGACCAGGAAGAAGCACCTGGCTCCTGGCTTTGGTGCAGCTCTGGCTGTTGCGGCCATTTGGGGAGTGAACCAACGGAAGGAAGACCTTTCTGTCTCTCTCTCTCTCTCTCTCACTGTCTAACTCTATGTGTCAAAAAAAAAAAAAAAAAAAAAAGATCAGTAAAATGCACAATTCCTTTGTTTATATTTCTGGTTGAGAGTACAAATGAATAACTCTTGGCTTTTGGAGTTCACTGCATTTTCTAATATAATGTGTTGTTTTAGTTGCCAGGAATAGAGAGTCAACCATCCAGTTTTGAGTAGTACAGTTGGCTCTTGAATGTGTTGAGTCAATGAAGGGGAGAGTATGGGTGTCTGGTCCAGCTGGAATGAATATGGCTTCTTTCCCTGCAGCAAGAATCCTGGCATGATTGGGCCCAGGCTTTCACTCAGCAAGGCAGTATGAATTGTATACAGAGGAGCTGTTGTGTTACACAAAGGTGCTCCTCTAGCATTTTCCACAAACTGTTTAAGTACTCTCATGTATATTATATATACATGTCATCTGAAATAAAAAAGTATACACATACATTTGTTCTCCAGTCTTTTGATGTGGGTGCAAGGCCTTTAATAATTAGTAGCTGTTGTAACCTTCATTGTCTTTACTTCCCAATCACTGCTATAATGCCTTGGCCATTTCTTTCCCATGGAGAGAAAACTTAGACATGCAGAACTTGCTGAAGGTAGACTCTTTATGGAGTCTTGCCTAATTTGGCAATGATTTTTAAAAAACCACCCCATTTTAACAACTCACCCCTTTGAGTTGTTTCAAAAACAGTCACCTTAATTTTTAAAAATAAACTATGAAAATCCTTTTTTACTCATCATCAGTTTCAGTATAGTTTCTTAATTTACGTAACTACAGTTGGAACTAACATAAACAGGTTTGGGCACAAACTCAACCGATTCATGGTACATAAACAGCATGTGCAGTGGAAGAGAAGGGAGCAGGTATACTAGAAGGTTCTTTTGCAAGAAGAGACATTGCTCAGCTTGCTTTACAGAGCAAGTGCTGAGCATTGGTTAACTGAGGGAGTTGGATTAAGGGAAAGTTAGCTAAAAGAATTTCTGTTGTATTTTTGTTTATTTTTCTAAAGAAAGAAAGATAAGGAGATGGGGAGGGAGAGGAAGAGAGAGATGGAGGTAGAGACGGATATCCCACTCACTTGTTCATTTCCCACATGTCTGCAATGGCCTCCCTGGGCCAGGTCTTCCCAGCTCAGGAACTCAATCCTGTTTTTCCACGTGGGTACCAGGGACCAAACTGCTTCCTCTCAGCAGTCACATTAACAGTTAGTTGGAATCAGGAGGTGGGAATCAAACCCAAGTACTTGATATGGGATGTGAGCATCCTAGCTCTTGTCTTGACTGCTGGGCAGACACCTGTCCCTTCTGCTGTATTTAAGAGGAAGAAACTAGTCTCTCTTGCCCATCTCAGTGGTAGGGACTCACAACATAGAAAAGTAGTGAGGAGAGATAGTGAAAATCCATACGCTGTGACTTGTGGCTCTTCTGTGAATCATACCCCATATAGGGCCTCTCTTAGGAATATATATATATATATAAACTATTCTAATTATAATTTATTCTGAACAGTATGTACAAGCTGCTGCAAGTTCTCTGATACAAATAAGTATTAAGATGTGGGCTGGATCAGGCCGCTATTCTTGGACTCTACTCATCCTGTACAAGTTCTGCTGGGAGTGCAGGCTACAGTATGCCATTGCCTTTCTATAGACAAAAAAAAAAAAAAATCGAGACTTGACAGCCACATTTAAAAAAGATGTTATTTAAGGAACAGAGCTGATGTACAGCATATGGTTTTGATAAAACCTGGCCTTTGTGCCCAATTTTACAACTAAGCTGACTGAAGTACCATAGGGTCATGACTTGTCTAGGGTCAGCTGGTCGGTCAATAGCTGAGTTGCTATATGATCCCTGAACCCTCGTAACTTTCAGCCCTATATTTTAACTAATCAGCCATGTGGCCTGCTACAGAATATGGCACAAAACATCCCAGATGTGCACTGAGAGAAATCCTTCTGTGACCCAGCTAATATCAAGTCCCCTTAGGACTTTCTGATTATTAAATGTACTTGGAGACCTCTCCTATAGTTTAAGTGCATTAACCCCAAATGTTATGAGGATTTGCCCACATGACAGTGTTATAAGATTTTCTTATGAGGTCACTTCCTAGGAAGGCAGGGATTTAAAAGCTGCCACAAGAGGCAATGAAGCAAGCAACATGTGGCTTCACTTTTGGTCTGTCATTTTAAGAAATAGAGAATTTATATGAATGAGATTTCTGATACATTTGATACATCATTTTTGCTTATTTTTTAAGTGTTGGTTTCACCCTGAAAACATCCTGCTGGAGCATCAGAGGTACCCTTGATCCCTAAATAGTTTAACATTGAATGTTTCTGACTTCCAGTCATGAGGGTTTCAAAACAAATTGCAGATACCGGTGAGATTTTTCACTTGTGGTTGTGTTTCAGAAAGCAAATGTCCCCTATTTTCTATAGTATCCTCATACCACTAACTATTATCAGCACTGATAGAAACTATCCTTTCTCCTTAAAGAAAAACAACCCTATACTACTTCTTAAAATTCAGATCATTGAAAGAAACCATATGGAGATAAAATATATTGATTTTTGGTACATATTCCCCCTCAAACCATCACTCAAACTGGTGTTTTATTTCCATTGAAGTTGGCTGATTTTTTTTTTAACCTGAGTCCAACAAGAGATTCTTAGAAATATCATGGAAATTTATGGGCATTCTATTCTTTGTAAAATTTATGTGAAGGCAGACATAGACACACACACCCACACCACACACACCCACACATATACACAGAGAGACAGAGAGAGAGAGTGAGAGAGAAGAGGGAGTGAGAGAAAAGGAGAGAGAGAGAGAGAGAGAGAGAGAGAGAGAGAGAGAGTGCTTCCATCCATTGGTTTATTCCAGAACCAGGAGCCAGAAATTCAATCCCAGTATCTTATGTAGGTGATAGGAACCCAAATCCTTGAGCTATCAACTGCTGCATTAGCAGGGTTTCCTTTAGCAGGAAACTGGAGTCAGGAGTTCGAGCCAGATATTAAGCCCAGATATTCCAAGGTGGGATGTGGGTGTCTCATCCAGTGTCTTAACCACTAGACTAAATTCCCACCCTCAATGCACTATTCTTAAAAACAAAACAAAATAAAATAAAACTTGGATACCTAATCATTAATTTTTTCACCAAACTTTGTGTTTACTGTCTTTTTATCCCCCAAATTTATAATCTTACTGAGCCATTTTTAACAGATTCATTTGCCCCATACCTTCCAAATCTCCAAAAGATCCTCTGAAACGGATTTGACTGAGTTTGTTTAACAAAGGGCTGTCTAAACCAAACTGTGCCCTCCTTTATTTCCCACACTTATTTGCTAAATCTTGTAATTTGGTAGTTTGTCTCTCCTGAACCCACTCTTAGAGTCTTGTGCCATTGCAGCCCAGCTGGCTCATGGAACTAAGGAATGCCGCAGGAGGAATGCAGGAAACTAAGCTCAGGGAGTACTGGACCTCAGAACCAGCGGTTCAACCACATCCTTGCCTTTCCCCAGCATGATTCTGAAAGTCAGGACATTATAGACAGTTGCTGTTTTGCAATGTAACACGTGATTCGTTAGAGAAGTCTTGTGGAACCAAGGGATATCTGGGATAATATGAGGATGCTTCAAAAAGTTCATGGAAAATGGAATTAATAAGTTTATTTTGGTGCAAAAAATTTGGAATCCATGCATAGTTTTTTTTTTCATAAAGCACATTTTCCATAAACCTTTTTAAGAACCATTGTATGCATGAATTTCAGTATTTTTGCACCAAATAAAATTTTTTTAATTCCATTGCATTTTTCCCTGAGATTTTTGAAGTAACCTTGTGGCTACCAATCTTGTCTGTCACTACATCACAATGGAGCTTTGGAAAAGCACTTCTCTCTTGGTTTCTGCTTTGTTGTATGGATCATATTCAGGAAAAATATGACACAAGCTTAAATGATAGGACTCAAATACAAAGTTTTCACAGAAATAATATAATATGGAGCTGTATTAATTCTTATAAGAGACATCACATTTAATCGTTCCTCCCTTCCTTAAGAAACATTAAGAGGCAAACATTTGGCAGTGGCCACTTGAGACTTCCATATTCCATATTGGACTACCTGGATTTGAGTCCTGGCTCCACTTCTTATTGCAACTTCCTGTTAATTTGCACTCTGTGAGGCAGCTGATAATTACCAAGAATTCGGCCAGTGCCACCCATAGGAGAGACTCAGATTGAGCTCCAGGCTTCTGAATTCTTCCTGGCCCATGCCTGGCTGTTGTGAGCATTTGGAGAGTAAATCAGCAGATGGAAGATCTCTTTTTGACTCTTCCTATCTTTCAAATAAATAAAAATAAAAATAGAAAGTGTTAAGTGTCAGTTATGAGCAAGGCATAGAATATAGTAGGAAACAATACATTAAGAATCATCACATATCATATAATATATATATTTAGTGAATATAAATTAAAATAATCATTAGTTAGCAATAATTACAGTTAATTAAGTAGTGCATCAAAATGTACAATGCAAAGTTTTAATCTTCATTCAGTTTTACTTATTTTGATAATAATGATTAAGATTGTATAAGAACTCTGTCAAATGGTATAGTGGGTAAAGCTACCTCTTGTAATGCCGGCATCCCATATGGGTGTTGGTTCAAGTCCTAGCTGTTCTACTTCTGATCCAGCTCTCTGCTATGGCCTGGGAAGGCAATAGAAAATGGCCCAGTCCTTGGGTCTCTGTACCCATGTTGGAAACCTGGAAGAAGCTCCCGGCTCCTGGCTCCTGGCTTCAGATCAGTCCAGCTCTGGCCATTGAAGCCATTTGGGGAATTAACTAGCAGATGAAAACCCCTCTGTTTTTCTCTGCCTATGTCTTTCTGTAGCTCTGCCTTTCAAATAAATAAGTAAATAAATAAATATTTAAAAAAACATCAAATACCAACCCAACTTTCTCCTTGAAGCATATTTGTTGCACAATGAAGTTTCACCTCACCCCAGCTAGAATGGCTCTCATACAGAAATCAACAAACAATAAATGCCAGCAAGGATGTCTAACCTGCTGTTGGTTGGAATGAAAACTGGTGTAGCACTGTGGAAGATAGTATGGAGATGCCTCAGAAATCTGAAAATAAATCTCCTATATGATCCAGCAATCTCACGCCTGGGAATTTACCCAAAGGAAGTAAAATCAGCATATGAGTTATCTGTTCCCCCTTGCTTACTGCAGCTCAATCCACAATAGCTAAGACATGGAATCAACACAGGTGTCCATCAGGTGATGATTCAATAAAGAAATTATGGCACATACACACACACACACACTCAGAATATAGAGTACTACTCAGCAGTTAAAAAAATTGAAATCCTGTCTTTTGCAACAAAATGGATGCAATTGGAAAGCATTATACTTAGTGAAATAAGCCAGTACCAAAAAGACAAATACCATTTATTTTCTTGTTTATTTATTTATTTATTTGACAGGTAGAGTTGTAGACAGTGAGAGAGAGAGACAGAGAGAAAGGCCTTCTTTCTGTTGGTTCACTCTGCAAATGGCTGCTGTGGTTGGCGCTGAGCCAATCCGAAGCCAGGAGCCAGGTGCTTCTTCCTGGTCTCTCATGCGGGTGCAGGGGCCCAAGCACTTGGGCCATCCTCCATTGCCCTCCTGAGCCACAGCAGAGAGCTGGACTGGAAGAAGAGCAACCCCATATGGGATGCCGGCACTGCAGGTGGAGGATTAACCAAGTGAGCCATGGTGCTGCCCCCCCCCCCCCCGATTTGTTTTCTTTTATCTGTGTAACTAATACAGTGCCTGAAATGTAATGTATTGGAATGAAATTGTTATTTTGAGCTTCCATGATTGTTATAGCCCTTGTCTCTACTGCTGTGGAACAGTGTTTTCTTCTTCATACTATTTGTTGAACTGTTTACTTAGTGTGGGGTTAATCTTCTGAGTATAAAGTAAACTGAAAATAGATCTTTGTAAAAATTAAGAAATGAAATAGGAGAGGAAGGAGGAGGGAAGGTGGGATTGTGGGTGGAAGGAGGGGTAGGGTGGGAAGTATCACTATGTTCCTAAATCTGTATACATGAAATACATGAAATGTATATACGTTAAATAACATAAAAACATGTTTATTGAAGTAAATTATGGCCATGGAATTCAGGACTTACTTTAAGAGCTTTAAATAGCACTTGGGATTTTCCTGATTATAGGAAAATAGAATTCCAGATAATTCTGGAAAACATGAGGAAGAAAGTAAAAATCATATGCAATTTGATCACTCAGAGATATCATCATTATTAATATTGTGGTTAACAGATGGTCTTACAATGGTTCAACTTTGGAGTTTTTGACTTTATAATGGTCTGTGAAAATTATACATATTCAGTACTTTGAGTCTTGAATTCTGATGTCTTCTCAGGCTGTTGATATACAGTATTCCTCTATCACGATGCTGGGCAGCCCCAGTAAGCCTCAGCTCCCATTCAGCTGTGCGATAATGGGAAGCAATGGACATCCTACAATATTCTGTGGCTAAGCTAGGATATTGGTAGATAAGGTGTAGCAAATGCGTCTTTGACCTTACAATGTTTTCAACTTACCATGGGCTTATCAGGACATAACCCCATAGTAAGCTGAGGAACTTCTAAATTTCTACTTTGCTTTTTGTGTGTGTCACACATTAAAGAAAAAGTTAGAAGAAATCTCTGTCTGATAAAACAAAACAGCGATCATACAATATGCGTTGATTTTTAAACCAGTTTTTAAAGTTTAATATATCATGAGCATTTCCCTTTGTTAATAGTGTTGTATAAAACATGAATGCTAATGGGCTGCAGAATATTGCATTTATGAATATGTATAGTTTAACTGATTCCTTATTTTTGGAAACATTAAGGTTCTTTTAAAATTTTAGGAAGTATAAATAACTTCCACTTACATATCTTTATATATAAACATTTATGCATGTTTTTGATCATTTCTAGAATAAGTTCCTGGCAAAAAAATTACTGAAGTTATTGAGACAAGTGGGAATATTATTTCTTTCAGATTACTAATTTATGGGGGCTGGTGCTGTGGCATACTGAGTAAAGCCACTGTCTGCAATGCTAGCATCTCATATGGGTGCTGGTTTGAGACCCAACTGCTCTAGTTCTGATTCAGACCCCTGCTAATGAGCCTGGGAAGGCAGTGGAAGATGGCCCAAGCACCCTGCACTCATGTGGGAGACCTGGATGAGGCTACTGCCTCCTGGCTTTGGCCTGCACAGCCCTACCATTGTGGGCATTTGGGGGATGAACCAGCAGATGGAAGATCTCTCTCTCTCTCTCTCTCTCTCTCTCTCTGTGTCTCTGCCTCTCTTTCTCTCTCCGTGTAACTATCTTTCAAAACAAATTTAAGACAAAAAGAAGAAAAAGATTCCCAATTTCCCTCCACTATATTTGAATTAGTAATGAATGAGAGTAAATTACTCCCTACATCATTTTTAACTTTGGATATCAGACTTTAAATGATTATTTTTGGTGAACTGTCCAGGCAGATATTGTATTCAGAGTATGGGATTGTCAACAGAAGTAGTCCAAGAGAATTTATTCAGTATAAAGTGCGACATCTGAATCTTTAAAAAGTTTTCAGTTAAGTTTATATGTGTTGTTCACTCTATTGAATAGTTATCAGTGTAGTTACACAAACTGATCAAACCAACTAAGTCATGAGTTATCAAGATTGACTTTGAAATCATAAAGAGTAGATAGACCAATCTTGTATCAAAATGGGAAACCACTTCTGCAACCTTTCCTACGATGGATTATTTAGTTTCTGTATAAATATTCCCAGAGATGAGACATAACTTCACCAGGTATCCCTTAAATTCTGACTTCATTTACATAGATCAGGCATGTATAATCCCACTCACTTTTGGCTCCTTGAAGGTAATCTGAACAGACTTTACACAAAATATACCATATTGCTGGTTTAAATTTGCCATAAATTGTGGGTGTTACATATTATCTTCATTACATATTTTAACATTTATGATTAACTAAAAACAATACTAACAGAACCTAGCAAAATATTTGCACTAGACCTAGGTCAATTTCAAATTATCTAATTACAGAATCTTATATAACTGTGTCTTTACTTTTTATAATGATGAATATACTATTAAGGAGAATGTCTTTTTTGAACCCTGAAGATTCCCTGCAGTATGGACACTGGGGATTGTTTCAGGTTTCCTGCTGTGTGGGATGCTCAGAGGTACAGTACATTTGTGGAGCTGACAAACATGATGACTTGTATTTTCTAGAATGTTGTGATAATGATAGTATTTCATGTCCACAAATATTGCGCACATATGATTAGCTTTGATTTCTCAAACAATCCTGTGAAATAATTGTAGTAATTTTGTTGTTATTAGGTATAATTACATCTCAAATTTTAAGGATGAAGAGATCAAATGTCTCTGTAAGAGTCACACCATTAATTAACTTGAAGAGATGTCAGCACTGAGATTCAAGAATAGAATTTCTGATTCTACATTCTGCGTTCTTTTCACCTCTTAGTTTAATATATGCCTTACATGGTTCATTAGTTCTGACTTAATGCTTACTGATTTTGTATAAAAAACTGTGAATTAAGCACCTAAGAGTCTTACAGGGTCTTAGGGTTTCTCTAATCTGTGGACCAGGTTAAAACAGTACTTGGGCCCTGCACCCCATGGGAGACCAGGATAAGCACCTGGCTCCTGCCTTCGGATCAGTGCGGTGCGCCGGCTGCAGTGCGTCGGCCGCGGCGGCCATTGGAGGGTGAACCAACGGCTAAAGGAAGAACTTTCTCTCTGTCTCTCTCCCTCACTGTCCACTCTGCCTGTCAAAAACAAAAACAAAAACAAAAACAAAAACAAAAACAAAACAGTTTGGTGGACTAGACTCAGAAGTCTTTTTTTTTTTTAAAGAACAGAAGTCTGTATTTGTGTAACATGTTCACATGGCCGAAGTAATTTCTCCTGTTTTTGCAAATTTCATCAGCAGGCAAGGAAAAATTCTTTCTTGCTGGATTCAATTGCCTGTCATACTTGTCAGAAGGGAAGCCTAAAACTGGAGAAACTGGTGACTGATAAATGGCAAATGTGTGCTGATACTGGGCACCTTGCTGTTGCTGAAGATAAAAAGAGTCAAACTGGAGAAACCCAACGCATTAGTGTCTAATTTGAATTAAGCACTTGCTATGTGATTATAAACACTGACATCTAGAGGGTGGGGAGAAGAGAAGATAAAGAATGCCTGAGCATGGTATGACCTTTAACTCCTTGAATGAGAGTTCCAGACTGAAGATAAAGGTCATGTTGGAAGCAGAGTATCAAGACTTTCATTAGTCTGTGAATCAGAATTTTATATCAGCCCAACTCTTCATGCTGGCACCCGAGGGTGTAGTAAAACAGAATTCTAATCAAAACAGTATAATGAAATATAATCTAAGAAGGAATAGGTTTATAGGTTAGCTTTCAAAACAGACAGGTGTTTGGTTATTTTAAGAATAAAATTGTCTAACTGACAAGTCTCTTTTGTGGTTGAATATGATCTGTGAGATGCATTTTTTCACAGACCTTCAAGTAGTGTCACAGAAAGACACTTAAAGGTCATATAAATAGAATGAAAATCTAGTTCTGAAAGTCTTTCAAGTTAGAAGTAGTGTAGGTCAGAGAGATAATAATCACTTTCTTAAACACCAGTATACATTCTTGTGTATCTGAATGAACTAATTCAACACAATAGTTTATTTAATCAAAAGATATTGATTCAGTGCTAACTGTGTGTCAAGAACATTGTTAGATCTTGTATCTTACCTAGTCCTTTAGTGGTACAGTGGAAATGAATGATTACAAACTGAAAAGGAAGTACGATTGCATTAAGCTCTTTGCACGATAGCATGTTCTCAGGCTCATTGTCTGCCGGAAATTTTTTCAGGCAGGCTTTAGTTGTGAAGATTTGGGGGAGAGTGTTTGATGCAGTGTGTTAAGACAAAATTTGGTATGCCTGTATTCCATACTGGAATGCCTGGCTTTGAGGTTTGAGTCTTGGTTCAGGGTCCAATTCTAGCTTTCTGCTGATATGTATTCAGAGGCAGCAGGTAATAGCTCAACTACTTGGATCCCTGCCAGCCATGTGGGAGACCTCACTGGAGATCTAGGCTCCTGGCTTCAGCCTGGCCCAGCCCCTTCTATTTTGGACATTTTGGGAATGAACCAGTGGATGGAAGATCTTTCTCTTTCTGTATGTCTGTCTTTGCCTCAGGTTCTTTCTGATTTTCAAAAAAATTAATCATGGACAAGAATTATTAAAAAAAAATTGATTCAGGTCCTTTATTTCTCAACCATTGTCCATGATACTCTTAGCTTTGGAAAGCGAATAACTATTATCAGTTTTAGTTACTATATTAGTGAAAATTGTCTACAGAGCTGGTTTAAGGAATTCTGTCATCATTTATAAGATATAAAGCTTTTATAGATGAAAATCTGTTAAGTATAGATAGTTTTTATTTCTTACAGTAGTACCATGTTTATTTGTGAAAATTTATTGAGGCCGGTGCTTTGGCGCAGCCGGTTAAGCCACTGTTTGCAGTGCCAGCATCCCATTTGGGCACAGGTTCTACTTCTATATGGTTGCTCCACTTCCAATCCAGCTCCCTGCTAATGTGCCTGGGAAGCAGAGGAGGATGGCCCAAGTTCTTGGGTCCCTGTACCCATGTGGGAGACCTGGATGAAGCTCGTGGCTTCTAGCTTTGACCTGGCCATTGTGGCCATTTGACGAATGAATCAGCAAATGGAAGATCTCTCTCCCTCTGTCTCTTCCTCCCTATTTGTAACTCTGACTTTAAAACAATAAATAAGTAAATCTTTAAAGAAAAAGGAGAAAGTTTATTTATGTCTTAAAATTTAGATCTAAACCCTTGTCTCATTCAAAGTCTAATATATATTTTTCCTAAATAATTTTTTTCAGTGTCTACTGTGATGTACAATATCATGATGACACATGGCTTTCTGTAACCCACAGTCCTGCTCTGGACTCTACTCCTAGGAAAGTTATTGGCTACAAAACTGTTCAGACACATTGAAGAATTCCATGTCTAAATTTGTTGCTTCACTTTTTTCTTATTTGATTTGTGAATCTCTGAAAGGTAAACAGCTTGATGTTCTTGAGAGGTAGATGTTTGGAGGGTGAGTGATGATCCTTTGTGGATTTATGAAGACCTCCTTTAACCTGAAAAATTCTTTCATCTCTTCCAAGAGACTTTACTGTTTTCATGCATGCATAGACAATGACAAATTGTAACACTAGTTACAATACCTTGTCAGTGGCATTTTAAAATAGATTGAAAAATTAATCTTTATATCAGAAATATTTAAATCTGTAATTCTAGAATCAAAGAAATGTGCATTTAAAACAGAGGTGGTGTATTACTTTCTAGGAAGATGGCCAGTTAAGCAAAGAAGCTGGTAAATTAGGCTTCTACCTGTACAATGTCTGCTAATACTTTAGCTGCATTGACCCCTCTGAGGGAGTATGTGTGTTTGTGGTTAACTGCTGCAATAATATTCCACCTAATGTTCAAAATGTCAAAAGCCAAGAACAACTGAACTAATTGCATTAGTCTGTAAAAACATAGGACTCAACCGTGGATCTAGCAAAATAATCATATTTTTAAGGAAGTTATATTTTCTATTACCACCAGTACTTAAAAATAACATTGGAGCCAAACCAAAACACAATTTTTTTCTTACTCAAAAAAGTCAAAGTCCCATTCAGAAGTTTAAAAAGCCCTATAATATTTGTTAAGTAAAATGCATATTTAATTTTTTTTACATTCAAAGAAATGCTGCAAATACAGCAAAAGAAAAAGAAATAAGACTACAAGGTCTTATTTTTGGTATTTAGTAAATTTGGTGTTCTTATGGAACCAATGGGGACTAGTTCTGTAGCAATGACTGATTATCAGGACCTACAGAGACTCTATGTTTAAACACATCTTTTTTTTTCTAAGAATTACAGAAAAGTTGTAAGCACAATGCAATGAGCTGTCTTCCTGAACCTCTTGAGAGCACATGATTGTTCTAATGTCCTACCACTTCTGAATATTCTGTAGTGTATTTTCTATAAGGAAAGATATTTTCTGACATGTCTTCAGTATAGCCATTGAAGTCAGAAAATTAATATTGATGTATAACTACCATCTAATTTGCAAATACCACTTGTTTACTAACTGTCCCAATAATATATATTACAGCAAAAGGATCAAGTCCAGAATCTCATGTTACATCTAGTTGTCATGTCTATTGATTTTTTCAGTCTGGCAAAGTTCCTCAGTTTTCCTTGACTTCCATCTTCTTGAAACTGAAGATTACAGGCCAATTTTTTTTTTTTTTTCAGAATGTCCATCAAGTTGGATTTGTCTGATGTTTCCTGATGATTACAGAGAGAGAAAGAGAGAGAGAGAGAGAAAGAGAGAGAGAGATTGATTCATTTTCCATGTATTGGTTCACTCCTTAAATGCCTCTAACAGTTGGGGCTAAGCCAAAGCCAGGAGCCAGGAGCTCCATTCAGCTCTCCCATGTCAGGGCAGGGCCCCAACTGCTTGAGCCATCATCACTTCTTCCAAGGGTACACATTATCAGGAAACTGAAATAGGGAGTGGAGCTGGGACTGGAATGTAAGCACCCCAGTATGGGATATGAGCAACTTTTGCAATGTCTTCATCACTAGGATAAACACTTGCCCTCAGATAGGCAACTTTGGCAGACATATCACACAGATGACACTGTATTCTCATTGCTTCCTATCAGGCGGTGCATAGTTTCTTATAAGTCTTAGTTTTGTCTTATTACTTATAATGCTTTGTTTGATCACCTTTGTCACTTTATTAAGGTAGCATCTACTTGTCTTCTCCACTAAAGTTACTACTTTTTTCTTCCAGATGACCAAGTACTTTGTGGTGAGGCACCTTAAGACTCTGAAAACATAATGTTCCCAAAGTTCAACTAATTCACATACTATTATCAGTATCTTTTTATGGTTTTCTATTTTATTCAACAAATTTTATAATCCAATTGTGATTATTCATTTGGAGCTAATTTTTTTTAGCTTTTGTCATCAGGAGCCCTCTTGAAATTGGAATTTTGCATTTAGCAGATCTCTGCAGAGATACCCTTCCTTTATTTTTAGAAAAATATATTATTTACTTGAGAGACAGAGAGATACTGAGATAGCACACCTGTCTGCTGTTTCACTACTCAAATGCTTGCAGTGGTTGGAGTGGGGCTGAGGCCAGAATTAGGAGCTGGAAATGCAGTTCAGGTCTGCCATGTGGGTAGTAGGAACCCAACTACTTGAGCTGTCACTACTCCCTCTCATGATCTGCATTGGCGGGAAGCTGATTAAGAGCCAGCTGGCACTCAAACCCGAGTACTCCAATGTGATACACAGGTTTTTTAAACACTAAGCCAAATGACTCTGACTTCCATGGATTCACTCCTTACTCCACATGGCTGTTGACCAGCATCAGATTTCCTTTTGAAGGTCTTCCAACCCCTTCAGCTCAGGCTTTGACACTGTGCTTTGGTCCTCCTCTGCTCCATTCCCACGACCCTCATTGGTATCTGTCTGTCTTGCTCAGCCCCACCTATGGCTTTTAGATTGAATTGTTCAGGAAGGAAAGAGGATAATGAAGTTTTGTTTCTCAGTGCTTTCCTTAAACTCTTTTTCTAGATATTTATTAATTCATTCAAAAATGGTTATTGAGCATCAATGTTTTTCTGGGCATTATCTTAGTCTAGTGTTCATAAAGATGAACAAATCACTTTTGGGAGTACAAAGTGTAGCAGGGCAGATAAAACATGACCACAAACATCTGAAATTAATGATACTAATTTCTAATAGAGGAGTGAAAGAAGGGATATCAGATGATCATTCTGCCCACAGCCTTGAGGAAAGCTTTAGAAGAGGGCACATTCAAATTCTTACTTTAATTTTGTGCATTTCAGAATTAAGATATTCTTTGAGTTGTGTGTTGTAATTTCTTAAACAAGAATCTGAGAAGTACCAGTAGAATGTTTCTGGCTTCATTTTTTGAAACTTTGGGACAAATCTTTGATTCCTACATCAGGGAGTCCTTCTTTATCAGTGGATTTAATTAGCTCCATTACATGTGTGCAGCAGCTTCCTCTGTTGACTTACTCTTTCTGAGACAGACCTTGAAACCACTGCAGAGGGCTGTGTTGAGCACTGTGACAGCCAGGGCTACAGCAGGCTGCCTTGGTCTATGTTCCGCATCCACATGTTCTTTCTGAAACAAGTGCTCTGGGATGTGTCTTTACCCTCCTCTGAGCTTATTGTATCAAAAAAGCCTGCTTTTTGGTAGAAGTCAAGAATGCATTGTTCCATCTCTATGATGAGAGGCAGGTCTCCCAGTAAAAGAAAAATTTTGCATTCTCAAAGGTTGAGCAGGTTGGCACTTAAAAGGGAATTCCAGCTAGTTAATTCAGGATGCTGAAAAAAAGATCCTGCTTGAGAATGCTTTATGGCTGTGGGCCCACAACATGTTCAACTGATTGTGAATTGGAGAGATTTTCATCACATTAGGGATTTTGTGTTTTGATATTGTATTGTTCTGAGACAGGGAAACAGTGAGATTATGCAGGCTGGTCCTAGTATCCTAGCTATACTCATGATCATGTTCAGAACCTATGATGATCTCATACGCTCCAACATAGCGAAAGTAGAAAACCAAATAAGAATTGGTAAATCTTTCCCTTCTCATGAGTCCCCCCCCCCCCTTTTTTTTTGACAGGCAGAGTGGACAGTGAGAGAGAGAGAGACAGGGAGAAAGGTCTTCCTTTACCGTTGGCTCACCCTCCAATGGCTGCTGTGGCCGGCACACCGCGCTGATCGGAAGCCAGGAGCCAGGTGCTTCTCCTGGTCTCCCATGCGGGTGCAGGGCCCAAGCACTTGGGCCATCCTCCACTGTACTCCCGGGCCACAGCAGAGAGCTGGCCTGGGAGAGGGGCAACCAGAATCCAGAGCCCTGACCAGAACTAGAAGCTGGTGTGCCGGCACTGCAGGCGGAGGATTAACCTATTGAGCCGCGGCGCCGGCCTTCTCTTTCTAATCTTTGCCTTCTAATTTTCTTTCCTTTTGTGTCTAAGAAGATATTCTGATGATCTGAAGAGCATTGTAGGTAAAAGAAAAGTTTCAAAAGTTTTTTCTTTGTTAATTTTTGTACCAGTGATTTATATACCCCTCTCTCCGTGTACCCCCCCCCCCCCCCCCCACTATAGGACTTCTCCGTGGGTCCAAGGCAGCTTCCCAGGGCAGTTATCCTTGGTGTGATGACTCAGACTGCTTTCATCTTGTTGCTCTACCAACTCCATACAAGAGTTCAGCCCATGTTCTTGAAAAAAGAGAGAGAAGCTAAATTGTTACACGGAGGCTTTTATAGTCTCAGAGTGAATGCGACATATACAAATTTTCTCCTGTCTCATTGGCCAGAAGTTGCTATATTGCCCTGCTTAATTGCATGTTCGAGGATTATAGTCATCCACCTACCTAGAAAGAAGAGACATGGATATTAGTGAATACTAATAATGGCCTGTTACCAAGCAAACTTACCAAGTATCTGCATAGACCAAATGGTACCTGGTACAAGTGAACAAGTGAATATATAAACCCTCCAAGTTTGGTGCTACCTACAAAAAGAAACAAAGAGAATTGCCTCTCATTGTGAGCTCTCATTTCTTGCTTCCATGAAACATTTAAGGCGCCCAGAATGAATTAATTACCCCTCTCATAGGATTTCTTTCCTGTCTCGTTTTTTTCTTATTCTATTTGTTTCCACTGCAGAAATGTTCAAGTCTTTAGGTAGAGTGCAGATTCTTTTTGTACTCATCAATACCTCCTGATCTGAATTGCTTCAATGCTGAATATTCTTTGTACAGTTGTTAAAGAATTCAGAATTGCATGATGCAGTTGGCCTCAATACCATTAGTGCACACTCTCTTGGTTCCCCAGCCTGGTTGTAGTACTGATGCTTTTCCCTCCACTCCACTCAGAGTGACTGGTTCTCAGTGTCCAAAAGGAAATTGTAAATTTAGGGATAATTGGGACAAGTATTGGTGCCCCAGATAATCCATATTCATTTACTCTATTTTTAACACTCTTCATTGCCTTGAGTAAATGAAAGTTTCTGTCTGGTATCATATTCCTTCTTCCCAGAGAACTCCCTCTGATAGTTCTTATATTATAGATCTACTGGCAATGAATTCGTTCAGTTTTTATTTGTCTGAGAAAGTCTTTATTTTTCCCTCCCTCAAAAAAAGTTATTTTTGTAGAGAATAGAATATTTGGTTGACAGTTTTTATTTTAGCACATTTTTTTTGATAGGCAGAGTTAGACAGTGAGAGAGAGAGAAACAGAGAGAAAGGTCTTCCTTTTCTGTTGGTTCACCCCCCAAATGGCCGCCACGGCCAGCGCACTGCGGCTGGCGCACTGTGCCGATCTGAAGCCAGGAGCCAGCTGCTTCCTCCTGGTCTCCCATGTGGGTGCAGGGCTCAAGCACTTGGGCCATCCTCCACTGCCTTCCCAGGCCACAGCAGAGAGCTGCACTGGAAGAGGAGCAATCGGGACAGAATCTGGTGCCCCAACCAGGACTAGAACCCCGGGGTGCCGGCGCCGCAGGCGGAGGATTAGCCAAGTGAGCCACCAGGCTGGCCTTATTTTAGCACATTTCATATCTCACCTATTGTATTCTGTCTTGCATGATTTCTGATGAGAAGTCTGATCTTTCCTTGTTCCTTTTTGTATGCTAATAAAAACTATAAATGGTCTGAAGTTTGATTCTACTTGCACACTACGAAACTGGCCTAAGACGAAAGACTCCACGGATTGAAACAAATAAATTTATCACTCATGGCACAAGGCAGCATAGTGCTAGTGTATTTACCTCATTTCTTTTTGCCAGTAATTCTTACAAAGTTGATGCAAATGGCCCATATGGATAACATTGTAGGAGAGGGTCTCTGACCTTAGGGAACACACTTTTATAATGAGCAGTAAGTAAGTGTGCTTGTTCTTTTCTTTTCTTTATTTCTTTTTTAAAGATTTATTTATTTATTTGAAATGCAGAGTTACAGAGAGGCAGAGGCAGAAAGAGAGAGAGAGGGAGAGAGAGAGAGAGGTCTTCCATCCACTGGTTCATTCTCCAGATGGCTGCAGCGGCTGGAGCTATGCTGATCTGAAGCCAGGAGCCAGGAGCTTCTTCCTGGTCTCCCAGGTGGGTGCAGGGGCCCAAGGACTTGGGCCATTTTCTAATGCTTTCCCAGACTATAGCAGAGAGCTGGTTCAGAAGTAGAGCAGCCGGGTCTTGAACTGGCTCCCATATGGGATGCTGGCCCTGCAGGTGGTGGCTTTACCCGCTATGCCACGGCACTGGCCCCAAGTGTGCTTGTTTTTGAGACACTGAAAATCTTCCAGGGCTGTGAGCAAACTCATTCTTTGATCTGAAAAAAAAAAAAAAAGACACTATTTCTCTCTTTTCTGGTCATTGAATACACAAATATTTTTGAAAGGCTAGTCTAGACCAATTGGCAATAAGTGCCTCACTTTATTAGATCTGTGGACAGTTCTCTCTCAATAGAAACTATCCCTCAGAGATGTGGCCTTCATGAGTGTGTTTTCTCCCTCTTCAGTGGTTGTTTTGATGGCAGTACATTTCCTACTTCTCCTCTAGGGATAGGCTTTTTCTCTGTTCCCTTCCTCCAGCTGCAGTGGGCTTTCACCAGTGGCCCAAGAGTGACAATTGTTGTCCTTCCCAGGCACAGATTAAGGCACTTGTGCCATTGTGGAAATTTGTGGGAAAGCTTTGGATCGAATTTCATGACACTTTTGAAGTATCTGCTGTTTTCTTCTTTTCAACCCTGAAACATAATGGTTTTGCTGTGTTTTAAGCATTCCCTTCAATTTTCTTTATGAGTACCTGTGGGGATGTGGCAGATTCTGGTGACGTGTTCCCTTAAGAATCTGATCTTGGGGCCAGTGTTGTGGCACAATGGGTTAACGCCCTGGGCTGCAGCACCGGCATCCCATATGGGCGAGGGTTCGAGACCTGGCTACTCCTCTTCTGATCCAGCTCTCTGCTATTGCCTGGGAAAGCAGTAGAAGATGGCCCAGATCCTTGGGCCCCTGCACACACGTGGGAGACCCGGAAGAAGCTCCTGGCTTCAGATCGGTACAGCTCCGGCCATTGTGACCAATTGGGGAGTGAACCAGCGGATGGAAAACTTCTCTCTCTCCCTCTCTCTATCTCTGCCTCTCCTCTCTTTGTATAACTCTGACTTTCAAATAAATAAATAAATAAAAAGAGAAGTCTGATCTCTCAGAAGAATGAAGCATGGCAATAACAGAGGAGCCAGGAATCTACCTGGAGGTGGCCAGGTAGAAGGTGTTCTTCCAGAGTTTTGGGGTCACCTGTAGGCTCTACTGAGAAATAAACCCAGGCAGAGGACTTGAAGCACTGCTCAGGGTTTGGCTTATAAAGTGGTCAGGCATTGTTACCTGAACTCTGAAGGAACTGTCAAGACTAAGACAGGGCCCCAGGCATAAAGGTAGGGTCAGATTTCCAAATTAAGGACTTGGTAGTTGAATCTGTGTAGCAACAACTGATGTGCAAACTATATAATGAATCTTGGGAATGAATCATTAGCCCAGCTATGACACCTGAAGCACATGATTTGTCCTGAACTAATACGAGGTGATGATATTCAACTCAAGGATAGTGGCCTAATCCACATGAAGTACCTGCTGTTTAAAGTCAAATTGAGTCTGTGAAAGACTGGATTGAGACTGAGCATGTGGATGAGCTCAGTATACCCCAGCCTTGAAGAGCGGGAGATGTGGGTTAGAACCCTGCCCATGTCTGACATGGTGTTGTCAGAAGTCTTTCCTTTGCTTAGCTTTTCTTCAGAGTTCTAGCCAGTGTTCCTTTCCCCCAAGCCCTGCTGCTTCTGTTACCGTTAGCTTGCACCCTCTCTGCAGAGCCTTGGAAATCCATTTTTTCTCTCATCAGCATATGGAAAGCACCTTTCGAAATTTGTAGCCCCTGGAATCCTGCAAAGGCATTGATAACAGATTTCAACCTGCGTACACCCAAAAGAGCTTCTTAGTCATTACTACCATCTTGGAGAGTTCTGATCTCAGCTGTTGCTTGGAGGAGGGGTGTTGACTGATGGAATTTCTTTATGGATATCTTAGTTCTTCTCTTTTTTTTTTTTCTCAAGGGGCAATCTTAGCTTTATTATCAAGTAGTCTAAGCCTGACTCTGCACAGTTACATCTCCCATCCTTCCAAAAGTTACTTAATTTTATAGCCACTCATAAGATAATCCGAGTATTACAGCCTTTTTGCTGCTCCTCTTCAAGAGAACATGGACTATATCCTCTCCAGAATGGCTGATTACCAGAAGCTAGTTTGGCATTATTCACCCTCCAGTTCCAGGTTACTTAACTCTTACTTTCCCTCTTCTAAAACCCATGGGGAGAAATCCATGGGAAAACTCATCCTCACTAGATCCAGTGTGACTTCTACCTACAATTATTCTTGGGAGAAGAATGTAGTCATAACATCTTCAAGGCAGACACACACACACACGCTTATGTACACACAAATATATATGCATATATATATATATACACATTTGATAGCATATATTTATATCAATGTAAATTGATTTTGGATCTGCTATGAGTAGAACTGTATCCCCCAGTAATTCATATGTTGAAGCCTTACTCTCAGAATGTGACCAAAAATTCTTGGAGACAGAGTCTTTATAGAGGCAATCAAGTTAAATTGGGGTCTTTAGGAGTTGTCTTAATGCAATATGATGGGTATCCTTTTATGAAAGGGAAATTTAGACACACAGGGAAGACTGTGTGAAGATAGGGATATGGTGGTCGCCTGCAAACTGAGGAATGGGGCCTGGAACAGATCCTTCCCTCACAGCCCTTAGAAGGAACTGAACCTGCAGATACCTGATCTTGGCCTTCCAGCCCCCAGAACTGTGCGAAAATACATTTGTGTTGTATAAATCTTTGTGAAAGCAATCCTAACATATTAATGCAGGGCCTCAGGGATAGATTTCAGTTTCAGTTGCTACTGGTTATGTGACAGCTGACCAAACCCTGAGGATTGCAACCATTTTCTTGTGTTCATTGATTCTGTAGGTCTAGTATTCAGAAAGCACAGTGAAAATGGAGATGTGTTCAGCCAGAAAGACTCAATCTTGTATAATTATCTGAAGACCTGTCTGGTGTCTGCCCTGGAATGACATGCAGACTAGAGCTCCTGACCTCAGTGCCTGGCTTCCTCCCAATTGGATGGCTTTGGGACAGTTTACTTTGTTACATGGTGGCTTGGGATTGCAAATATGAATGTTCAGTTTTTGCACAAGCAAAGGCTTAAACATCTTTTATGACCCACCTTGGGAGTTACCCAGGACACTTTGGTCATACGCCATAGGTATAAGCAGTCAGAATTAATTAGATTCAAGTTTGCCAGATGGCAGAAATGGGGGCTGGGAACAGAACAGATCCTACTTTTTTTTTAGATTTATTTTTTATTTATCTGAAAGGCAGAGTTTACTGAGAGCAGGAGTGACAGAGAGAGATAGAGATTTTCCATCCTCTGTTTCAGTCCCCATATAGCCACAATGGCTGTGGCTGTGCCAGGCTGAAGCTAAGAGCCCTGAGCTTCTTGCAGGTCTCCCATGTGGCTGCAGGGATCCAAGCACTTGTGACATCTTTCACTACTTTCACAAGCATGTTAACAAGGAGCTGGATTGGAAGTGGAGCCAAACCGAGAGGTCTGAACTGGCACCTATGGGGGATGCTGGCATTGCGGGTGGCAGCTTAACCTTTTATGCCACAGTGCTAGCCCCAAATCACAGCTGTTGATTTGGGAAAAATGATAAAGAATGTTAGGACCATGTGGGCCATGTGAGTAATGTTTTAAAATCTTCATAATGTACCAAAGTTATTTCCTTTAGAAGATAAATGTGTCTAGTCCAAGGCAGGGTACTCTTTAATGTATCTTTACAAGCTGTGAGGGTAGAGAATTAGAGTCAGGTCAGCTTAAGTCATATGTAAGAGCCAAGTGGAGAAAGTTGAATGTGACTATATGGGAAAATAAAGCTTTATTTAGGTTTTTAGCGATGATATGTGAAGTGCGGTGAATGACGCTTTTTGTCTCCGTCTAAGAAGGACGATATCAAATATACTGGTCAAAGTTATCCTCTGAGAGTGTTAATGTGGAGGAGCTTTCAAGTCACCGTGTTAAAGCTTCAAGCCCTAATGTAAGTAAGAGTTTGTCTAGGCCACAAACCACCAACAGACTTGGAAATACTGAAGCTCAAATATCAAAAATATGGTTACAACTTTTAGTTTTATGGGAGAGTCAGTGCAGACAGATGCCATCTCTTCTCCCTGGTGAGAATGAGTATGTGACATACCCAGCAGGGCAAAGGACTCCTAATGTAGCTGTAAGTCAGCTCCAATATAATGTAGGCTGCTCTACTAGATGTTATGGGGGAGGTGCTTAGATGTGTTAGAATGTGGATCCTGCTTTCAAGGAGGGTATAGCAGAGTTAGAATATTCTCCATAACAAGCTGATTTGTCTTTATCCCCAAATCCCAAAGCACAGAAAGATTCAGTGTCACAGCTAATAAATGGTAGAGTTGGGTTGAGATGGTTCTGTTTATTCTAAAGCAAGAGGTCAGGGTGGGCACTTGGCAGAGGTGAAGGTGCTGCTTGGGACATTCACATCTCATGTCAGAATACCTGCATCTGAGTCCTTGTTTTTGCTTCCAATTCCAGTTCCCTGCTAATGGCACAACCTGGGAGGTATCAATGGTAACTCACATATTTGGATCCCTGATACCACGTGGGAGACTCAGAATGAGTTCTGGGTTTCTGACTGCAGCCTGGCCTACCCCTGGTGTTGTGTGTACTTGGGAAGAGAATAGTGGATGGCAGATTTGTCTGTCTATCTCTCTGCCCTTCAAATAAATAAAAATTAGAAAGAAGAATCAAGGGCTCTTCTTTTCTCACTGATACCTCTTTAATGAGACATCAAAGGTTACTTTGTATTTTTCTTTAAAAAAAAAAGAATCAGTTTGATTAATAAATTTCATTCTAAAGGCAGGAAGTAGGGAGGAGGAAACTTTATGTCAGGCCCTCTCTCTGAAGCTGGAGTGTTTTGAATCTGATTTTGAGTGAGTATAATGTGAGAGTTTCTGACCCTCTGAGAAAGGATTCCAGGGGTTTCAGGAATATAGAGTGGTTTTTGAATATTTACATGCTTACTCATCCATCACAGCTTCTGCTCTATCTAGATTGAAGCCATGCTTTTTGCACCAGCTGAGCCTAAATGCACAAGTCCTTGGTGTGCGTTCCGGTTGAAGCATAGAGGAGCAGAAGGAAGTTCTCCATGTTCCCTGTTCCCCTTCCTTGGCAATGGGACCATCATCCATGGTGATGTTAGCATGTCTATCACATAGGCTTCTGAGTAACTGATGGAGCAGAACTCCCATTGACCTATATTGGACTTCAATGAGAAATGTGTCTTTGTTGTCTTAAACACCTGGGGTTTTGGGGGTTAATTTGTAATCACAGGACAGCAGATTTCTAAGGATTTCCATGAGGGCTCTGGGAAGTAAAGCTAGACGTGAGAATCAGACGATATTGATAACTGGAAGTGTCCATTTTGCTTGGGAGAAGCCAAGGAGAGGAAGGATTGGGAAAAGTCAAGTAAAAAAGAAGTCTATACTAATGTAATCATTTTATGTGGAAAAAAAAGGCATCTATCTTTAACTAAAGTAAAAAAGATATGTGGATTTATAAGTCATTATGAGATACTATGCAATTCTAAGTAGTCAGCAGTTAGTCAATATGATATATATTGCAATTTCAAGCAAAGACCTCTGTTTTTGTAGACAGATAACCAGGGAAATGTCTGGTTTCATACTTTAATTCATAAGTTTTTCTCTCCATCCCACAAGATAGAGGACTTGGGGTTCTCACTGTAGAGCTCCAGACCTAATTCCCTATCTCATGCTGGCCCCTTGAATTGTACACATGTGCAGAGAGAGCCCAATAGTCCTAAGGAGCATGCCTTGCTAGTACAACCTGTCTTTTAGAGAAAAAAATTCATGTTCTCCAGGTACATTTGTTAAAATGATTCATTAGTTCTGCTTCTCAGAATTTGTTTCCCCTGCTGTTCTCTTATTTCTACTACAAATGAAAGTTTACTTAAAAACAAGTGAAAGAAAAAAAGATAGCTTTCTTTCCTGCTGAAGTCTAGTTAATAGTCCATTTCTTGGCCTTCCTATTTTGCCAAAAAAGTATATAAGACATAAATGTGTTCTGGTGTACTATTCTGGGAAGTTGGATGTTTGGAAGATCTTCCCTGGGAGCTCCTCCAAAAGGCTGAGTGGCTATTTTTATTAAAAGTATCTTCTTTCTTGCTTGCTTGCTTGCAGAGTTATACAGTGAGAGAGAGAGACACACACAGAGAGAAAGGTCTTCCTTTTCCGTTGGTTCACCCCCCAAATGGCTGCTACGGCCAGTGTGCTGCGTCGATCTGAAGCCAAGAGCCAGGTGCTTCCTCCTGGTCTTCCATGCGGGTACAGGGCCCAAGCACTTGGGCTATCTTCCACTGCCTTCCCAGGCCACAGCAGAGAGCTGGACTGGAAGAGGAGCAACCGGGACTAGTACCTGGTGCCCCAACCAGGACTAGAACCCGTGGTGCCGGCGCCACAGGTGGAGGATTAGCCAAGTGAGCTGTGGCGCTGGCCAAAAGTGTCTCCTTTCTAAGGTGGTCTCATGAATAGATTTTGAGGATGGCAGGTCACTGTCTTTTTATAAAAGTCCTGTGTTGCAGTTGATTTCTCAACAATGTTGCAGTGGATTCCTTTCTGAGAGGAGGAGTGTGGTGGGGGCAAGAGGCGCAGAGTCACCACACAGACTCCAGGAGTCCGGTGAAAGCAGGCCTGAGGTGAGCAGCCCGCAGACTCATTTATTTGAGTTAGTACAACAGCTTATATAGCCAAGACCAGCCAATCCGGTCAAGGGGTGGTCTATGCCCCAACCAATCACAGCCTGTTGCCAGGCAGTTTCCAAAGCCATCCAATCATAGCCTGTTGCCAGTCAGGCTCTTGTTGCCAGGCAGTTTCTGAAATCATCCAATCACGGCCTGCCGTCAGTCAGGCTCTGTTGTCATGTGGTTTCCTCTGTTGTCATGTGGTTTCCGAAGCCATCCAATCACGGCCTGTTGCCAGGCAGTTTCTGTTGTCAGCGGCCATCTTGGCATGACCTTTTCACCTCAGTGGCCATCTTGGCATGAACTTTTCAACTCATTCCACCACATTTCCCCCTTTTCGTTTATTTTTGAGCAATGGGAGGCATGATTCTTGGCCATACCATTGTTGACCCCGTTTCCATGTGGTCTCCGTATGCTGCTGTGCCTGTCTTAGGTTGTCCCCCAGGGGATCTTACCCGTCATTGACTAACCAACACTCAAATCAAGAGACCACAGGATTGCTTGCTCATACTAGGGGTAGGAATGAGGAATAATGGTTATTGGGAATGGCATGACCGCACACAGGCTGTGGGCCATTTGAGTGGCTGACCAGAGTTAGTGGGGTGCAAAACAGTAACAGATATGGCTATGGGCAGTTTCTCAGGGTAGGATAATAGGGCAGGTGCATCTGCTAGCAAGGCGGATTCTCAGTCTTCTTCAGCTGGTTCTGGTAGGCTGTCATTTGCAGGCTTGATGTTTCTAGCTGGTACCCAAATGGGCTGTTCCGCATTCTCTGGAAAGACACAAGTCTTGCCGAAATCCAGGGGGGACCTTGCCCAGTCCGACACGCTGTCTTTATCTCAGTCATGTTGGAGCGCCAGAGTCCTGGATTGGCACATGTATATTTCCTTACTTGAAGGTATTAACAGAGCGGTTTGGAAACAAGTCCTTTGTGTAATGCAGATAAATACCCATATGCATGTGTCATTAAATTGTGTCATGTGGGCAGGTTTCTTGGGTGTTTATGAATTTCTTTGGTGGGATTGACTTCTGGTTTTACAATTTAAGGAGATGATACACCTAATATACATGTTAACTCAGGTTCCTAAAATGAAGGTTTAGATTTGTGTTTATGTATTGTTCTCTGTGCTGGGATATTTCTTCTTACCATATGTTTGGTTAGTATTTAAAACTATTGTGTTTGTACCGTGTTATATTGAGAAGTCAATACTCATAAAATAGACATGCATAATACTTATATTTGTTCAAAAACACATGGACACAAGATGCTAAAAAATGTTGTCAGAGTTTTTATAAGCAGTTTATCTTCTTTCATAATTATATGTATATGCATGCATGATACCCAAAATCTGGTGGTAATAATTTCTGTTTTCTAATGCAAATGCCTGGTACTGTGGCCGTGGCATTGGCAAGTAAATAAATCAGTACCAGCAAATCCGAAATCATTCTCCAGGCAGGGATTCTGCTAAACTAATCACCCAAGAAAACAAACAAATACACCACAAAGAGTAATTAGGAGAGCTGTGAAATCAGGGAGGGGGCCTGGTGCTTTCTGGGAAGCCAATAAGGAAGAAGCGACACATGATTGGTCACCTGTTATTAAACCTGGGAGACAGCTCAAAGCTCCATCCTGGTCTAATTAGATCAACCAAGGTGCTATTTATATTCATTTCTGAAATAAAACTAAGTTTATAGTGAAATTTCTTTGAGATATATTCTGGGAGAGAGGATGCTGTGGATGCCGGATATTGGCAAGCACTCAATTGTGTTAATACTGCATTATAGATCTTAGACAGGGCTTTTAAACACCATAAGGAATCCAGGGCAGAATTAAATGAGGTAGGAGGCAACTTGAGATGTGACTGGATAAGCAATGCTTTAAAATCCACCCCCCTCAAAAGTAGGGCATGTGGAGTAAAGGATGCCAGGGGATGGAGCATTTCGGTGGTTTAACATCATCTTCTCCATTCGGCCAAAGGCAGTTCATCTCTCTCAAATCTCATGGTTTTATTTATTTAGTTAGTTTTACATGAATGCATCGAGCAGCAGCTTTTGGTAATATATGCACATTCTCAACACAATACATAAATCCTGCAGATTTTTAAAAAATGCATTTAACACTGTAGGCTTTCTTTTACCCAGTTAAAAAACCCCTCTCTTGAAGTTCAGGTTCTCCTGACCAGGTGATGTCCTACCACTTGGAGCTGGAGAGGGAGCTCCACTTGCCAACCCCACATAATTTGTCACATCTGATAATGCATGCTCTAGAAAGAGTCCAGCTATTACTGCATGAAAGCAGAATGTCTATGTTTTGGAGCCTACTGGGCCACAATTCTAGCCTGGGCTCTTTCTTGGGTGAGTCCACTGGCCTCAGTTTGTTATTTCTAAACAAAGTTAGATGTTCTTTAAGTTTCTTCCAGTGTCTATAATCATAGGGGGATCATAGAAGTGTCATTTTGTTTCCTCTGTTCCGTAGGAGCTTAGAAAATGTTTTTACATTAACAGTTTAGTTTTAAAGTACAGGACTGGGAAGGACTTTGAGAGGAATCTAGTTCCTTTTTCCAGCTATATTTATACTCTTTAGATAGAAGAAGGACTCATAACATTTGAAGGTAATTGAGGATAGAAAAGTTAAGGGGCCGGCGCCGTGGCTCACTAGGCTAATCCTCCGCCTTGCGGCGCCGGCACACCAGGTTCTAGTCCCGGTAGGGGTGCCGGATTCTGTCCCAGTTGCCCCTCTTCCAGGCCAGCTCTCTGCTATGGCCAGGGAGTGCAGTGGAGGATGGCCCAAGTCCTTGGGCCCTACACCCCATGGGAGACCAGGAGAAGTACCTGGCTCCTGCTATCGTATCAGCGCGGTGCGTTGGCCGCAGCGCGCTGGCCGCGGCGGCCATTGGAGGGTGAACCAACGGCAAGGGAAGACCTTTCTCTCTGTCTCTCTCTCTCACTATCCACTCTGCCTGTCAAAAAAAAAAAAAAAAAAACAAAGTTAAGGAACACTTGTTGGGCATTTACCAGGGGATTGGCTACATGGATTCTCATATAATACTGGAGAAGGACTGTTACTGTTCTGTTTAGCCCCAGGGATCTCAGGCTCTGAGTTGAACAGAGTTACGCACCAGACATGTGGCATACTTATAGAGTCAGAACTCTTTGCCCTAATCCAAACAGCCTCTTTACAAAATACTAACCTAAATTTTTTCTTCTTACTATGCTAGTAAAAACAAGTCATTTGAACTACTCTGAAGTGAGGGACTAATACCATTCATATTGCTTTAGTGTTCCTTCTGAGGCTTGAAAAGGTTATGATTTGTTCCAGGTCTTGGCAGTGTCAAGGGTAAAGCTCTAGGTATTTTCTCCTTGACTTTCTTTTCTTCACCTAGCTTGAAAGAGTCATGTTAAGAGAGTATAACTTAGAGTTGAGATCACATCTCTGAAACCCTATATGTGGGAGGTGAACACCTGCAGCCTCTTCTGCAGGTGCATTCTGAGACAGTCCTCTCAGAAAGTGTAAAATGTGAATGACAGTGCACCTGGTGGCGCTGCTGTGAAGTTTCATAGGATAATGCTTGGGGCAGAGAAGAATCTCAGTAGATGGGGTTCTCCTCACCTTCCACAGGATGGAGGTAGACTTGTAGACAATCTGAGGCTTGTCTTTTTTTAAATTTATTTATTTGAAAGTCAGAGTTACAGAGATGCAGAGGCAGAGATATAGAGTAAGGTCTTCCATCCGCTGGTTCATTGCCCAGATGGCTGCAATAGCTGGAGCTGCACCAATCCAAAGCCAGGGGCCAGGAATTTCTTCCAGGTCTCCCACGTGGGTGCAGGGGCCCAAGTACTTGGGCCATCTTCCACTGCCTTCCCAGGCCATAGCAGAGAGCTGGATCAGAAGTGGAGCAGCTGGGGCTTAAACTGGCACCCATATGGGATGCTGGCACTGCAGGCAGAGGCTTTACCCTCTATGCTACAGCACCAGTCCCGGCTTGCCTTTTTGGTGAAGTGATTCCCACTGGAAACCAGATACATTGATTATTTTGATTTGTGTCCAGGCTGCTGACATTGTATATGCATGATCAGGATAGAGGATTTTCAAATGAATCCAACTCCATTGAAATTTGTGATCGAAGACAACATTTAAAGAAAGTAATGATTTCAAGAAAACCACACAAAGCAAATCTATTCACAACAAGCTAAGTATTTTAAGTAGTTTGTATATAGTGTCACTGACCAGCAAAATAGAAAGATAGCTCTTTTTATGATAATACTGGACATCTCTGTCTCCTTTGACATATGGTGATGGTCATTGTATAGTGTGAATAAATGTCAGCATATTTTTCACACTAACAAAAATGTTTATTTTATTTGAAAGTTAGAGAGAGAGAGAGAGAGAGAGAGAGAGAGGTTTTCTATCTTCTGTTTCACTTCCCAAATGCTCCCAAGAACTGCTGGAGTTGGGCCAGGCTGAAGCCAGAGCTGGAATTCAATCCAGCTCTCCCATGTAAATGGCAGAAAACCAGGTATTTCAGTCATCATCACTTGCTGTCTCACAGAGTGTGCATTAGCAGGAAGCTGGATAGGAAGCAGAGGAGCTGGGACTCAAACCCAGGTACTCCAGTATGGAATGTTTAAGATACCCAAGTGGTACCTTGACTGCTATTCCAAACATCTACTATGAGAAGTTTTTCTTCAGTATGTAATACTAACTTGAAAAGAATAATTAAAATATTTAAAAATCACTCTTTGGTTTTAATAGTAATTTAGTTAGATGTAGTTTGTATCCTGCTCTGGATTATCTAGGCTGTCACATGAGTCATAGCATGAATCAAGTCCTGTGTGCTCAAAATTGCTCCTAAATAAAGACCCCCAGCTTCATATAGCTGTACTCAGTACTCAAACATACTCTGAAGAAAAATAAGGAGTCCTTAGTCTATGAATCCAGCAGAGGACAGTAGAGCCCCAGCAACTGCAGTTGCAAGTATTCTGATGCTCTCAGGTGGCTGGCAAATAATTGCAGACATTAAGCATTTCTGAAGACAGACATAAAATGTATTGCGAGGTCAATGGAATCCTTTGTCAAGACTTCTCTGAGGATCTGACCCCTTGCCATGACAGTGCAAAACTGGAAAGTATGCCCATCACTCACTAGCTTGTATTTTGTGCTTTCTGAATCTCATTGGGCAAATGTTTTTGTGTTGCTTTATTTTGTTTAAATAATAACAGCACTCTGTGGCTCTACCAAAAATATTTTACCTGGCTGAATTATGTTATTTTAATAGTTAGCCACAACTGCTTCTGTGATTCCATATTCTCTTATGCAAAAGTATATTGGAAGTTTTATTTTTGTGAAATCAGATGGTTAGGATGCCCACATTTTAATCAGAGTACCTGGGTTTGATACCCATTTGCAGTTCTTGAATCCAGCTTCCTGTTTCTGCAGATCCTAGGAGGCAGTAGTAATGGCTGAAGTAATTGGAGTTGTGCTACCCATATGGGAGAACTGAATTGAGTTCATGACCACAGGCCTCTGGCTTGGGTCCCCTGGCCATGTGGGCATTTGGGGGAATGAATCAACAGATGAGGGATCTCTTTCTTTGTCTATCTCTCTTCGTCTGCCTCTCTCTCCCTCTAAAATGAATAATTAAAACTTTTTAGTCCATTTATTATGTATATTACTCTTTTAGAATTTATTGAAACATTGATTTTATGAAATGAGTACATTACACTCTAAGTTTGGATAAAATACAAATGCCTTTAATAATCCAGTATGTTAGATAGAGTGAGGTAAGCAAACAACTAGGAGACAGAATCTTTGCCCTTGAATGTACAGCATAATTGGGGAGATGAGACCAACCCACATGAAAATTCTGCAAATGGCATTCTGAGGAGAATCTTCTATTCAAATTCAGATTTATTTATTGTAGATTAACAGTAAATTCAAGGAATAGACTGTTGGATACAGATGTGGTTTTGAAGCAAACTTCATAGCTGATATGAAATTTGAGCTAGAAACGGAATGCCATGGGGCCAAGACATTAACTCTTCTTGGACCATGATACAGAACTTGCCTTCACCCTTGTTAGAGTATCTATTATACTCTGGATGTCTTACTGTGTCTATTAGACATAGAAACTATTTAGGAGCAGGGATCTTGTCTTGCACATGCACAAACAATCCTATTTTTTGGCCTGGTCCATAGTGGAAAGGTAATAAACATTGAATAAAGGAGCTGGACCTGACAGTTGGATGTGAACATGGCATGCGTGTATAGGTGTAGGGTGAATAGGACCAAATCTGGCTCAGTGAGGAAAGCCTGCTGATTGGAACTGAGCTTGGGTTGAGAGAAGTGGAAACAATTAAGGGACAATTGATGCACATTAAAATCAAGAGAATCAAGGAGGAGTTTAGATGAGATGTGATAGCAACAGGGAATCCCTTAAGAAAGAATGTGACATAAAAGTAGTGATATAGGAAATGAATCGAGCTGTGGCACACAAAATGAGTTGCAAGGTGTTGGAAAGCTATCAGCTATATGGTAAAGCCATAGAATCTGACAATACAAATGCTTCTAAATAAGCTCTTTTTTTTCTTTAACCTAAAATGATATGTCTATGAATATGTTATTGGTCAACATATTTTCATAGAGATGACTTCCTTTTCTACAAAAGAGAAGAAAAAATTATTCATAAAACAGCACAACCAAACCAGAAAAGACACCTTGAAGCCACATATAACTTGTTGTTTTTCATGTTGCAAACAGATTCTTAGTACTTTTACTAGTCACACTTTCAGTAATAAACAAGGGAGTGATGATAGCCACTAACAAGTAATGTATAGATCTGTGTTGACAAAGGTGTAACTTCAGTTTGAAGTAAGAGGTGATTATTCTAGTTGGTGATATTGCCAGGTAAGTGGGAAAATCCTGTAAACGTAACCTTGGTCTTGCTAGAAACAGCTCCTACTATTTGGAGAACAATATTCACACAGAGGGATAAGTTGTAAACAAGAAGCATTGGACATTGGAATTACCAAATTAACTGATTTGTGACACGTGCATACCATGATGCTTAAAACAAGCAAAGCAGCAATGACAGTGGGGTTTGGTGCTGAAACAAGCTTCTAGTTGGACTGCACTTGCAGTCAAGAGTCAGGGACATTATGAAGACATGTGTTGACTGGTAAGAGTTTATGGCTTTAGGCTTTTCACCTTATTTGTAAATGTGGAGAAAATTGTCATCCAAGGCATATTTGAAACCTATTCATTCTTTAAGGTGGATTCAAATATTCCATCCTAACTGTTCCTGTATCTTTCTCTCTGCTCCTTTAAACACCCATTCTCTGTATTTTTGTAGACTTTATTTGTAGCTTATTTTTCCTGAACTCATTTTATTTTTAGTGCATCTTTTTCCATATTATTTTATTTAAAATTTTATTTTCTTATTTATTTTCATCAATTTGAAAGGCAGTGTGTGAGTGGTGGTTGAGGGGAGAGAGAGATCTTCCATTTGCTAGTTTACTCCCCAAATGCCTACAATAGCCAGGGCTGGACCAAGTAGAAGCCAGAATCCCGGAACTCCCTCTGTGTCTCCCATGGGGGTGGCTGGGACCAAAGTACTAGAGCCATCATCTGGTGCCTCCCAGGATACATGTGTACTAAGCTGGATCAGAAACAGACAGAACAAAGAGTGACACTCTGAAATGGGAGGCAGGCGTCCCAAGTGAGGGCTTAAGCTGCTGCATCACAGCACTCTTCCTATATTAAACTTTTTTCCCCAAAGAAACCTTTTATTTAAGGAGTACAGATTTCATAAGTATCACTTTAGGAATATAGTGATTCTTCCCACAATACCCATTCTCCCACTGCCACTCCCACCCTGCCTCCTCCTCCCTCGCCCTTTCCCAGTCCCAGTTTCCATTAAGATTCATTTTAAGTTAACTTTATACTCAGAAGACCAACTCTATACTAAGTAAAGATTTCAAAATTTGCAGACACATACAAAGAAAACTGCTTGAGAACAAGTGTTACAGTTAATTCTCATAATACAACTCATTGAAGACAAAAATTCTACATGAGAAGTAAGTTGTGCAGTGACTCCTGCTGTTAATATAGCAATTAACACTCTTTTGTATGATAGTGATCATGTGAGGCTCTTGACATGAGCTGCCAAAGCTATGGAAACCTTTTGAATCCACAATCTCTTTCAGTATTTAGACAAGGCCATAAGCAAGGTGGAAGTTCCCTTCAGAGAAAAGTACATCCTTCTTTGATGGCCGCTTCTTTCCACTGGGGTCTCTCCCACAGAGAGCCTTCATGTAGGGCATTCTCATTGTAGAGATCTTTTATAATCTTGGTTAAATATATTCCAAGGTATTTGAATTTTTGTAGCTATTGTGAATGGGATTTATCTTAGAAGTTCTTTCTCAGTTGTGGCATTTTCTGTGTATTCTAAGGCTATTAATTTTGTGTGTTGATTTGATATCCTGCTACTTTAACAAACTCTTCTGTGAGTTCCACTAGTCTCTTGGTGGAGTCTTTGGATCCCCTATCTCCATGTGTTGTGCTAGAGATTTCTGAGTTAATAGCATCTCTTTTCCATTCCATTACCCACTGGTTATTTATAATTAGGTGATATATGCAAGTTTGTGTGGTATGTATGTGTGTAAAACTCATACATCTCATGTTGAATTCATAATCCTCAATCTGCACTATTTCTTATGTCCTCCACTGCAATAAATGAAATTGCTTTCCATTCATTAGGTCAGTGCACACACTTGAAGCTTGTTCTTGACTTTTTTGCTTTACTGTCCTCACCTAATTAACCACTAAGTCCTGTCAATGCAATCCTTCTACTCCATACCCATTTCCATTACACTAGTTGCTACCATCAACACTTCTTGAGTTTTTTCTCATAATAATCTGTTAATGATTATCTTTTCCACAGTTTGGTCCTTCTCTTATACATATTTGTAACACACAGATAAGAAGACTTCCATGATCTTGCATCTTTGGGCTATGTGCATCTAGATGACCTTGTGCTTCCTTATCATAGCACTCTCATGATACTTCAGAACATACTTTTGTTTGTAATTCTTGCTACTCTGTCAGCTCCCTGCAGGAGGGGAATCATGTTTGCCTTGACACCACCGTAAACAAGCTTAGTAGAGGGCAGGTATGCCATAAATATTTGTTGAAAGAAAGAAGGAACAAAGCAACGAGAGCAGCTACTGGAATGTAGTAATTCTTATTTGTTTTCTGTGTTGCCTTCTTATTCCTTCTTTTTTCATTCCTTTTCCTTTTTCTCTCATAGTCATTACTGTTAGTTACTGGTTATAATTGCCATCATTATTACTATCATCATCACCCCCATCATAATTATAATCATCATTATCAATCATCATCTACTCTCACCTCTATAAAAGCAGGTAATTGCTTGCAACAGCCAGCAGCTGGATGAAAGACTGGTTTACAGAAAAGACAACGGGGCAGTGGTGACAGCAATCCAGAAGATGCTAGGGAAAAGGGGACACTGAAGACCCTTTTCACTCATCTCAGTTTTTCCTATGGCTTCTGTTGGAGTAGAGTATCAGGTATTCTCAGACTGGACTACCTGGGGCATCTATTTGTCAATAGCTATTATAAATAGAAATGTTAACTCCAACCATAGTGGTTGAGCATTAGACTCCATGAGTGCTCACAAGTCCATGGTATTGAATGAGTTAGATGAATTTTATTCTTCATTTCCTGTCCTTTCATTTTTATTTCCTCATTTTTCACAACTTTTCTTTGTCCCCAGAAGCCCACTACTCTCATGCCTAGAAGCTTACTATCTTTACTTTATAGCGATTACATGAAGGAAGTTTAGGCAGCTTGCTGAAAGTCAAACACAACTAGTTATTCACAGCACAGGGACTAAGATTCAGGTTCTGTAAATTCTAGGCTAGAGTCTTTGCCACCATACTGATTTACTCAATAAGAACTCTGGCTGAAAAGCGTAAGAAGCAAAGTGAGATTGTGTATGAGTGTGCACATGTGAGTATTGCTTATTTTCCTCTTACTGCCATCTGCTAGCAGCTTCACTGTCTTTATACCCTTGACCTCCATTTTTCTCTTGCATTCTCCACTCAATTGTCCTATCTTTTCTTTGTGTTCTTTTACCATAAACTGCTCTTTCTGCACTTCTGTTTTCACTTCCCATATTCTTATTTCCTTCATCTCTTGCTTTCTTATTTCTCCTTCCCCTTACTTGTTCTGAAGATTCAATGGGCTCCTAAAAAAAGTGAGATGCTGGATTTCCAAGGAACATTAAAGATATGTAATTTTGATTAATTTACACTATAGTCAGCTTTATAAGGACTATTTGATGTCCAATGAGCCTTTGAAAAGTCTTAAAATTATCTCCTTTTAGTGAAACAGCAACATTACATTTTTTGAGTAAAAGTAACTCAAACACTTGAAGACCAAATTTTTCTTGAGAACTTTATTTATTTGCTCACAAAAATTGGGCATGTCTATCTTTGCAGTTATGGCAGCTAGGAGAAATGAATGCCCTAATAATTGTTAAGAATGGGACCGGTGCTGTGGCAAAGTAGGCTAAGCCTCCACTTGAAGTGCTAGCATCCCATATGGGTGCTCATCTTCCAATCCAGCTCTCTGCTATGGCCTGGGAAAACAGTGGAAGATGGCCCAAGTACTTGGGCCCCTGCATCCACATGGGACATCTGGAATAAGCTCTTCTCTCCTGGCTTCAGATCAGCCCAGCTCCAACCATTCTGGCCATTTGGGGAGTGAACCAACAGATGGAAGACCTTTCTCTATGTCTCTCCTTCTCTCTGTCTGTAACTCTGCATCTAAAATAAAGAAATAAAATCTTTTGAAAAAATAAAGAATTAAGAGAAAACTCTACAGTGAGCACCAACATCCTGTTCTTGGGGAGGAGGGCAGAGGCATATTTGGGAGAGCAAGAGTTTGAGCTGTGATTAAATAGTCTGGTGTTAGGTAGGGTCTAGCAAAGGCAGAGTGCATTTGAAAAGAGCTGGCATATGAAAGATTCATGGATGGAAAGAATTTAAAGTATGGTTAACAGATCTAGAAACTTGGTTAACCCATGGGGAGACATTAGGGCTGGTGAAGTTGTGAGGCAGACTCTGGGTACTAAGGTCAGAGGTCAACTCTGAGTAAGGCATCTTTCTATCCTGGCATGATGGAGCTCCTGTTCCCCATTAACACAGGAAGTTCACTTCTTCCTCTGCCCTTTGTCTCTAAAGTGGAGCCTCTCACAGGGCCAGGCTTACAATGGTAGGTCTTAAACATCAGTGAATGCCTTGTTTATGGTGGATCACTTACTGTCTGTATTGGATGGCTACACCTCCTATGAAACTGAGGCTCCTTGGGAGCTGTCGTCCAGGACTTGATATTCTTTTTAAGCAATCCATTTTTATTATGGCCTGAAAATTTCTTGGAAGCAGGATAAAGGACAGTGTCAGGAAGCCCTGACTTCTGTCTCTATTCAGGTACCCTGTGGACAGGAGATTCACTGCCAGATTTGGTGAGAAACAGAACATCTGAATTACACAGCACATGGTGACAACTAATGGTCTGAGGCCAGCTTCATACATCTCTCAGGCTAGACTATCAAGACTGCAAATATCAAGGATTATGCAATCAAATTTCCCCACAAATTTCTTGGACACATTATATTACCTCTCTTTTTCTCCTTTAGTTTCTTTAACTTTAAAATGGGGCATATACTAGTATAAAAGTAAGTGTACTGAGAATTAGCTTTTCTTTTTGTTTCTCTTATAGCTATAGGTATAGCTCTGTGTCCAATTTGGCATTCTGAGGATCTTCATCGAGTATGACAATATGTAGAGGCTCTTGAGAAAGTAATGTTTTTAGGGTTGTGTGATAAATTAGATAGGTTAATTAAAACTAGTCTGTGGCTGATTAAGCTTGAGCACTCATTTCCCCCTCTTCTACACCTTCCTATACTTTGGAGGCTGCAGGTCTTCATTTCTTGGACCCCTGACAGCATGAGGTACTAGATTAGTGATGTATGGCCTCATCCAGGCATCTGATGAGCCTTGGCTTCACCAACTAGATTCTTCTGTTGTAAGATTTGGACGTCAGAAATGATAGGAAGGTAAACCTAGCATTGTGGGGAGGGACGGGGGGAGATAACAGAGTCTTTTTTTTTTTAAACTTTTATTTAATGAATATAAATTTCCAAAGTACAGAATATGGATTACAATGGCTTCCCCCCCATAACGTCCCTCCAACCCGCAACCCTCCCCTTATCTACTCCCTCTCCCCTTCCATTCACATCAAGATTCATTTTCGATTCTCTTTATATACAGAAGATCAGTTTAGCATACATTAAGTAAAGATTTCAACAGTTTGCTCCCACACAGAAACATAAAGTGAAAAATACTGTTTGAGTACTAGTTATAGCATTAAATCTCAATGTACAGAACACTAAGGACAGAGATCCTACATGAGGAGTAAGTGCACAGTGACTCCTGTTGTTGACTTAACAAATTGACACTCTTGTTTATGGCATCAGTAATCACCCTAGGCTCTTGTCATGAGCTGCCAAGGCTATGGAAGCCCCCTGAGTTCACTGACTCTGATCATATTTAGACAAGGCCATGGTCAGAGTGGAAGTTCTCTCCTCCCTTCAGAGAAAGGTACCTCCTTCTTTGATGACCCATTCTTTCCACTGGGATCTCACTCGTGGAGATCTTTCATTTAGGTTTTTTTTTTTTTCCCCCCAGAGTGTCTTGGCTTTCCATGCCTGAAATACTCTCATGGGCATTTCAGCCGGATCTGCATGCCTTAAGGGCTGATTATGAGGCCAGAGTGAACAGAGTCTTTTCTATAGCGGTTTTTGTGAGTTTGGCCATTAGCTTTGGTCAGTATTGGTAAGAGTTGTCTTCTGAGCCCCTGCCTTCCTGACTGGATCACTTCCATTGGATGGCCAGATCCTCAGGGAGCATTTTGAGACTTCTTCCTGGAGACTCCATTGAGGGCTCACTGTTCCTTTCAGGGTTGTTAACACCTAATTTCTTGTATCACACTCCTTTCTTGGTTGGGATTTCTGCTTTCTGCAACTGAACCTTGATTTACAGTCTCACAGATGATTATGTTAAATCTAGAGCAGACTAAAGAAAGGGGCAATCTTATTTGATTTTCTAAGGCTTTGAGAGCACAGCTATTAATTGTATAGTCTTATTTGATTCCCACTTGCAAGTACTTTCCTGCAATTCTTTGTTTATCAGCTTGGGCTGTAAAGACAATCTTGGCCCTTGCCAGGAGTGTCAGGAAGTATCCAATATTTCATTCAATTTATTTTTCTCAGATTGACTATAGGAAAAATATCTATCAGTAATGTTATTGATAGGTATTACATAATGAAACCTAGGTATCATGTAATAAGTCACTTCAACAATGGGAAGATTAAAATCCAATCATTCTGCCAATAAATACCTAGCATCCTAATATTTTAGGGTTGATACAATCAGTGAACTAATTAATATCCTGGTGTGGCAAAGGAGCAATTATTTTGGGCCCGTATTTCTGTCTTTATATTTTGATAAGGTATCAACTTATATCTTGAGAAAAGGGAAGAAATTCTGCTAGCAGGGATAAATGAATTGATGTTGAACACCTGGTTGAGGATGAAATTACCAGAGGGAATTTGAAAGGCAGCTTCCACTGTGGAATTCTCATGTAGTAGAACAAGGTGGACACAGCTGGGTGGTTTCCTTGCTGGCTTGGGTACTATTATCCACACTGGTTGCATAAAAGTGTTCTTTCTCCACAGTGGATGCCAGTGGTGGGTTCAGTAGTTCCCTTGTATAAGTTAAACAGTTACTGTTTCTTAAAATTTGTCTTTCCACTTCTATCTCTGAATTTGCAAAAATCTAGGCTCATTACAAGTGACTTGCATAGAATCACCTCCTGATAAATGTGGACTATAGCACCATCACAAATCACCATGTCTTCTTATTGGGGAGTTAATGAGTATCTACAAATGAAGGCAAAGATTAGGTACTGAATGATTTTGGTCATATACATGGCTATGGTTTGGATTTCATTTGTATCCAGTGGTTCATATGTTGGAAAGCTGGTCTTCCGTGTGCTGGTGTTAAGGTCTTGGGACCTTTAAGAGGTGGGCCTAATGGAAAGTAATTAGGTCATAGGCACCACCTTCAGGAATGGATGATGCAGTCTTGAGGGCGTTTCGCCTCTTGTGGCACTAGATTAGGACCAGGAGAGCAAGTTGTTATAAAGTGATGCCACCCCTGCACTTGGTGCTTCGGCACACAGCTGTTTTCCTGGCTGTTTCACTGCCGTATTGCAAGGCAGCTGGGTACTCGAGACAGGATGCCAGCGCCACGCTGGTTGGACCCTCCAGTCTCCAGAAATGTGAGCCAAATCAACCTCTCTACCTTGTAAGTTACCCAGCTCCAGGTACTTTGTTACAGCTACAGAGAACAGACTAATATCCACACGGTTTGGGTGGGGGTGGTGCCATGACTAGATTTGGGTAAAGAGTTTGGTCAGACATAGAGCAGGAAGACTTCTAAAAATCTGAAGCACTGGACTTGTTTAATCTGTCAGAAGGTTTCAGTTCAATGAGGCTGGCCAGCAGTGAAGGCAGGCTGTGAATACCAGGGGCTGATGAAGCTACATAAGCAAAGTTTCTACTCTCTGGACCTTACTGCTATTTGAGTCAATTTGATGTTTTCTTCAACTAAATCTCCCCTCTACCTTTTCCCCTCTTACTCTCCTATCCTTCTCTTCCTGCTTCCTTATAGGTTTAAATTTTTAAAACCAATTCACATATAGTTTGAAGAATTAAATAGTTCCATGAGGTCTGTTATAAAATATAATAATCTGCTATGCCCTCCTCCTATTGCCTCTTTTAAACCTTTATTGCCTTTTTTTGTATCTGCTATTATATTTTAAAGAACATGCTTTTATTGCTAAATCTCAAATTTTAAGTTCTAGGCATTACTTAAGGGAGTTAAGATTTTTCTTTCTTTTTTTCCTCCTCTCTTCACCCTTTTCACCTATCTTTCCCTTTTGATAGACTTTTGGTTAGGTCAATATTCACAGTTTTCATTATTGTGGCTTATGTAACTGCCAGTCAGTGGTGAGCCTGTGGCAAATTATGATACCTTTTCTTCAAGAATTTTTTATCTTTTCTGGATTAATAACTTGGTTTCATGTGTCTACTTCTTTTTTCTTTTTATTTATTTATTTATTTGCATGTATCTCATAAATACTACATTAAGAACATAGTAATTTTTCCAACCATACCTATCCTCCCACCTACTCTTTCATCCCTCTTTCTCTTGCCTCTCCTATTCCCTGTCCCTTTTTTTCACTAAAATCTATTTTCATTTAACTTTATATAGAGAGGATTAACTCTATTCTAGGCTAAGAGTTCAATGCTTAGTCTGAGAAAGAAAGAGAAAAAGAAAGAAAACAAACAAAAACACCAAAACCTCTTTGTCAATAGTCCGGACAAGGGCTGTTCACAGTTACTGCATCTCGAAGGTGATTTCGCTTACCCCCTTTTTTTCTCTTCCCTTCCTCTTTCCCCTTCCTTCCTACCCCTTCTTTCCTTTTAGAAACTTAATTATCTTTAAAGAGGAACCCAAGAATGATACATCTTTTGTGAGCTTTAGACATAAGAATATGTTCCACTTAATACACTAAAAGGAAGTGATTCTTGAGAACAAGTTTTACTATTAAGTCTCATGATGCAACTCTTTGGGGATAGAGGTCCTGCATGGAAGTTAGTGCACAGTGATTCTTGTTTATTTAACAATTAACACTCTTATGTATGAGGTGAGTGATCACCCAAGGCTTTTTTTTTAAGATTTATTTATTTATTTGAAAGTCAGAGTTACACACAGAAGAGGCAGTGAGAGAGAGAGAGAGAGCTCTTCTATCTGCTGGTTCACTCCCCAATTGGCCAAAATGGCTGGAGCTGCACTGATTTGAAGCCAGGAGCCAGGAGCTTCTTCTGGGTCTCCCACGTGGGTATAGGGGCCCAAGGACTGGGCCATCTTCTACTGTTTTCCCAGGCCATAGCAGAGAGCTGGATCAGAAGTAGAGCAGCCGAGACTCGAATCGGTGCCCATATGGGATGCTGGCACTGCAGATCAGGGCTTTACCTGCTGCACCACAATGCCAGTCCCTCACCTGAGGCTCTTGACATGAGCTGCCCAGGATATGGATGCCTTTTGGATCCACTAGCTCAACAAGGCTATTTGCAAAGTGGAATTTCTCTCCTCCCTTCAGAGAAAAGTGCATCCTTCTTTGATGGCTGCTTCTTTCCCCTGAGTTCTCTCCCATAGAGAACATTCATGTAGGACATTTTTTTTTATTGCCACTGTCTCTTGGCTTTCCATGCCTGAAATACTCTCATGGGCTTTTCAGCCAGACCATAGTGCCTTAAGGGCTGATTGTGAGATCAGAGTGCTACTTACAGCGATTGTCATTCTATGTGTCTGCTGTATGGACTGCTTCCCATTTTGGAGCATTCACTCCTTTTTAATTCTATTGTTATATCCAAACCCTTGGTCCTACTTATATGATCACTTTAACACTTGATCCTATCTATATGGTCACTTTACCACTTAATTGTATCTATTTGATCTCTATAACACTTAAGCTGCTATTTTTACCAGCAAGCTTAAGGGAATTTGGGGTCCCATGGCAAGTTTCTAGGCTGTATTCTTAGAAGTAAGTCTATAGGAATGTATGTAGAACTGTACTGCTTTGCCATTACAAACATAAATTTCACAAATACAACTTTAGGATCTTGGTAATTCTTCCCAATGTGCCTGCCCTCCTACCCACACTCCCATCCTCTTTCCTCTTCCCTTTCTTATTCTTGCTCTTATTTTTTGCTAAGATCTATTTTCAATTAATTTTACACACTTAAGGTTAACTCTATGTTAAGTAACATGTTCAAGGATTAGTATGGAGGAAAAAAGATGAGGATATGATAAAAGAAAAGACAAGAAAAGAAAAACAGGCTGGCTCCATGGTTCACTAGGCTAATCCTCTGCCTGTGGCACCGGCACCACGGGTTCTAGTCCCATTTGGGGCACTAGTCCCGGTTGCTCCTCTTCCAGCCCAACTCTCTGCTGTGGCCCGGGAGGGCAGTGGAAGATGGCCCAAGTTCTTGGGCCCTGTACCCGCACGGGAGACCAGGAGGAAGCACCTGGCTCCTGGCTTCAGATTGATGCAGTGTGCCGGCTGTAGCGGCCATTTGGGGGGTGAACCAACAGAAAAGGAAGATGTTTCTCTCTACCTCTCTCTCTCTCTATCTCTGCCTGTCAAAAAAAAAAAAAAAGAAAAAAAAAGAAAAAAAAAAGAAAAAACAAAAATAAAGCTTAAAAAGCTGTGCCTGAACAGTCAAGAGAAGGGCTGTTCAAAGTCATTGCTCCTCAAAGTGTCAATTTCATTTCTACAGGTTGCCTTTTAGGTGCTCTATTAGTTGTTGCTAGTCAGGGGGAATCATATAGAATGTGTCCCTTTGGAACTGACTTATTTCACTAAGTATGATGTTTTCCAGTTTCATCCATTTTGTTGTAAATGACTGGATTTCATTTTTTTCCAACCTTTTCTGCTGTGTAGTATTCCATGGTATATATATTCCATAATTTCTTTATCCAGTCTTCAGCTGACAGGCATTTGGGTTGATTCCATGTCTTTGCTATTGTGAATTGAGCTGTGATAAACATGCAGGTACAGATCTCTCTTTCATTTGCTGATTTCATTTCCCTTGGGTAGATTCCCAGGAGTGGGATTGTTGGGTCATATGATAGATATATATTTGTTTTCTGAGGTATTTCTGTACTGTCTTCCATAGTGGCTTTACCAATTTACATTCCCACCAAAAATGGATTAGGGTACCTTTTTCTTCATATCCTTGCCAGCATTTGTTATTTGTTGATTTCTGTATGAAAGCCATTCTAACTGGAGTGAAGTGAAACCTCATTGTTGTTTTAATTTGCATTTCTCTGATGGCTAGCTATTCGAACATTTTTTCATGTCTTATTGACCATTTGATTTCTTCTTTTGAAAAATGTCTGTTTAAGTCCTTTGGCCATTTATTAACTGGGTTGTTTGTTTTGTTGTTGTAGAGTTTCTTGATCTCTATATATTCTGGTTATTAATCCTTTATCAGTTGTATAGTTTAAAATATTTTCTCCAATTCTGTCAGTTGCCTCTTCACTTTGCTGATTGTTTCTTTTGAAGTCAAGAAGCTTCTCAATTTGATGTAATACCATTTGTTGATTTTGCCTTTGATTACCTGTGATCTGGGGTCTTTTCCAGTAACTCTTTGTCAATGCTGTTGTCTTCTAAGGTTTCCCCAATGTTTTATAAAAATTGATGGTGTCAGGTAATAGATTTATGTCTTTTGTCCATTTTGAGTGGATTTTTGTGTTAGACGTAAGGTAGAGTTCTTGATTCATGCTTCTGCAAGTGAACATCCAGTTTTCCTGGCACCTTTTGTTGAAGAGACTATCCTTGCTCCACAGATTGGTTTTAGCTCTTTTGTCAAAGATAAGTTGGTTGTAGATGCTTGGATTGATTTCTGGCATTTGAATTGTGTTCCATTACTAGTATCAGGTTGTTTTGATTATAACTTCCCTGTAGTATGTCTTGAAATCTGGTATTGTGATGCCTCTTGTCTTGGCTTTCCATGCCTGTGAAACTCTCATGGGCTTTTTAGCCAGATCTGAATGCCTTAAGGGCTGATTCTGAGGACAGAGTGCTGTTCTATGAGTCTGCTGTGTATGCTGCTTCCCATGTTGGATCATTCTCTCTTTTTTAATTCTATCAATTATTATTTGCAGACACTAGTCTTTTTTATGTAATCAGCATGGATTATCTTTTTTCATCTTTTCACTTTCAGTCTGTGAGTGAGGTGTGTTTCTTGTAGGCAGCAAATAGATTTTTTAAATCCATTTATCCAATCTGTGTCTTTTAACTGGAGAGTTGAGGCCATTTTCATTCAGTGTGACTATTGCTAAGTAACATCGTTTCCCTGCAATAGTTCCATTAATAGTCCTATATTTTTATTTTGGGTTTTCTTTGGTACTTTTACTGGGTCATTTTCTGCCTTCATCTTCTTTCATAGTGATGTCCCTGTTTCTGTGTTACTATGTGTAGCACATCCTTGACCATCATTTGTAGGAGTTGGACAGGTAGTGACAAATTCTTTCAATTTCTGTTTGTTATGGAAGGTCTCCCACATGTTTGGTAGTATCCCAAGTACTTAGGCCATTTTCTGATGCTTTTCCAGGCACATTATAGGGAGCTTGATCAGAAGTGGAGCAGCTAGGACTTGAACTGATATTCATATGAGATCCTGGCATTGCAGGTGGTGGCTTAACCTGTTATGCCACAAAGTCAATCCCTAAATGTTTTTAAAAGCTTCTCGATCTTGTTTTATGATTCTATTATTTTATCTATCTGAGGTTAGTAATGTCTTTGTTTTGAAGGGAAACATGATCTTCTCTCTAAATAATTTTTTCCACAGTAACTTCCAAAGTGTGTTCTTCACCTTTTTCTGTTTGTTATATCTTTATTTCATGTGAGTGATTTTTCTGAGGTGATTGGATTTCCTCAGATCTGCTCATAATTAAAAGTTGACAATTAAGAAATTAATGAAAGGCTGAGCACTGGGTAGGCTCTACTGTAGGGTGATCTTGTTGAATTATTAGGGAAACTTTGATGTCAGCAACTTTTGTGTCTCCTTTTATGCAGGTAAGTGTCCTCAGAGCAAAGACTTCCTCTGCAGAGGTTTAGGCTTGGCTGGTCAGTGACCTGGCATCAAGGGAGTGGAGATTGCCAGGGGATAGTGGGTAGTCTCAGCAGCCAGGATGCAGTTTGCCTTAATCTTGCCTTTTTCAAATTGATGGAATCTTGAAAGTTTAAATTTGTCATCAGAATACTAACCTTCCATTTCCTTGCTAGAGTGAGTATTTGGATGTCCATCTGCTTTTATTTATTTATTTAAAGGTAGAGTTTACAGAATGTAGGATGGGGAGAGAGAGATCAACCTTTCATCTGCTCTTTCACTTCCCAAACGGCTATAACAGCTGCAGTTGGTCTGGTCTGGAGCCAGGAGTCTGAGCTTCTTCTGGGTCTTCTGCTGCTTTTCCAGACACATTAGCAGGGAGCTGGATTGGAAGTGGGGCAGCCAGGACTAGAACCTTTGCCCATGTGGGATGCTGGCATTGCAGGTGGCGGCTTTACTACTATGCCACAATGCAGGTCTCTATCTGCTTTTAAATAGGCTTCCAAACACTCCTTACCCCATTGCCAGAGGAAATAACTCCCCACTGAACTCTGAGGGATCATTTGTCACTTAAATTGGTTTTTGGCTTTCCTTGCTGCTGATTGAGTAGTCTTTCTTTGGAACCATACCAGTTTCCACGTGTCTTTCAGATTTCTAGCTTTGGATTCTTTTTCTTTTTCTTTTTTTTTGACAGGCAGAGTGGACAGTGAGAGAGAGAGAGACAGAGAGAAAGGTCTTCCTTTGTTGTTGGTTCACCCTCCAATGGCTGCTGCGGCCAGCGCACCACGCTGATCGGAAGCCAGGAGCCAGGTACTTCTCCTGGTCTCCCATGAGGGTGCAGGGCCCAAGCACTTGGGCCATCCTCCACTGCACTTCTGGGCCACAGCAGAGAGCCGGACTGGAAGAGGGGCAACCAGGACAGAATCCAGCGCCTCGACTGGGACTGGAACCTGGTGTGCCGGTGCCGCTAGGCGGAGGATTAGCCTACTGAGCCGCGGCACCGGCCCTAGCTTTGGTTTCTTGTCCCATTTTCCCCATCCTTATTGTTCTAGACCCTAACATTTCCTGTGTAATGTTTTCATGGAAGTTCATGAGAGGCTGAAGTTAGATGTAGCAGTCCTGGTCTCCTTCCTAAGGCAGGTTCCATCCTGAAAGGCAATTATCTCCTCCCCTACTCAGGAAGGCTGCTGTCTTGTGGAGGAGGTGAGGTTCACATGGGGAGTTGATTGTTTGCTGGAGATTTGGGCTCTTATTCATGGCTCTGTTCTCTGAAGCTCAGTCTACCATCTGGTAACAAGACAAAAACCCCCAAGCCCTGAACATTGGTGCTGCCTTCTTTTTTTCTTCAGTACCCCATCCTCCATTTTATGGCTACATGCGACTCCAGTCTGCAGCCTCAGATAACCTGAATCGAGTCCGTGCCTCCCAGTAGTCCCAGGGCTTGTTTCTTAAAGTATCTCATTGGAGCTGGAACTTGTAGAACTCTTCCTTTGCCCTACATGTGCTCCAGTGTTTGTGATCCCCTTAAGACTGTGTATTACCTAACTTACTAGATATACTGAAGAGACTGATGATGGCTGATTGCATTATACCTTAAACTTTTTACTTTTATATGGTACTTTTTTCATATCCTTGGCTCAAGAAATGATAGACTAGGAGGTTTTCCTTTGTCTATAAAAATTTGCTCCAGGAATAATATCTTTGTGGCTTTGTTCTCCTTTGAAAGCTGGACTAGACTAGGTACTTTACTGGGTGTGAAGCACGGAGAATCTATGTAGCACAAAATTTTTGGGGCCCAAAGAGAAGATACTGCCTCAAAAATTTGTTTCTCTAGGGTTTCATTGTGCTGATATTCCCATCTTACAGAAATGGACTGAATTTCATGGAATTTGTAGTCAATTGAAAGACAGTTTGTTGGAATCATTTCATGAATTCAAAGCATTCTGAGAAACAGTGTTTGCTCAGCCATGGTGATTGAGAAACCCCAGGCAACGAGAGAGGTATGTCACGCTTGGTTATGTGCTGCTCTGCTGCTGATTTGGAGGAAAAGCTGAACTCTGTTGTTGAAAGCCACCGTGGAAAGTGGAAAGTGGAAACATTGATTGTGGATGGCTGAGTGGTGGTGCATTATTTACTTGTCCAGAAATAGAAGCATCCTTGCCTCCAACAGGGTGAGTAAATAGCATCAATCCTTTCTATTGCAACAGAGCCCTGTTGCCTTCTTTTTTTTTTTTAATTCCAGAAGAGTAAATATTTAAATAGGTAATATAGAAAAGTTATTGCCATTTTTCCTCTATAGGCCATAGCTGGGAGTTAAAAAGAGTGTGAGGTAGAAGTCACACATGAAAAAAAGAATATTGTAGAAATTACATGTAATCCTTTTAAAGTAAGGGCATTAGGCTTCATGATTTGCAATTGGCCAAATTGAGCAAAGTTTTCTCTGAAAGCCATTTCAAGATAAAAAAATTATGAATTTTCTTAAGCCCTGTGATTAGAGTATAATACGTATTTATGGTCCCCCGAGGCACCACACAATAAAAACGGTTAAAACCTTTAGTCCTTTTAGTAGTTCACAGTTTTATTGCCAAAGTTATTTTGTAGATTTTATGCTTAAAGCAAGGTCAGTGTATTGCACTGTATAAATTATTCTAAGTAATTGCTCAGTTATTTTATAGCTTAGTCACAGGATTTTTTCATTATTAAACGTAGCCTTTCCTTTAAAGTTAGGTAGGGAAGGGCACAGTAAATCACAGGGCAGCTTGCCATTGGGGTTTCAGCATTACCTGTGATAAGAGTTTAATAACAATCTGGCCCAGACACCAGTTCCCTCTCAATTACCTTTCCACCTGGGCATTAGTTCACACTGTTTATTAAAAACTCCCCTTGTAGTTTTTAAATGGAGTGTTTCAGATTAATGGCCCCCATGGAGTTTAACTTCATTGCACTTCATTAAAGCTGGATTGTACAAAAGGTTACTTCAATTAAATCCAGAATGCAACCTTAAATCTGTATAGATTTTTCTCAAAAATGTGATAAAATTGATTTGCCAATCCTTTGAGATTAACAAGGCAACATCCCTTTTCGTAACCAAAGTGCAAAAACTTGTGTGCCTGTTCTGAATTTTCCTATGGCTATCCATTTGGATTTTATAGAATTAGGAGCCAATCCACCAAAAGAGCATGGAGTAATAAATGGATCGGGTTACTGGAGAACAGACCCACCATGCAAGGCAAGAGAGTTAGTGAAACCTTTTGTTCCACTTGAGTGGATATTGTGAGTTCAGAATTTTAGAAAAAACAGTTTGTCTCCCATGTCAAAACTATTTTTCTAAATGGGTTGGTTTGTCTTATAGCACGAAAGGTACAAAGGATTTTCTGAGATATGTTCTCCCTTGGCTAAGACACGTTCTCTCAGTCTGTAAATTGCAGTTCAGCTTGTGGCATTTCTTAACCATTGTAGCTACTAAAAATTCATGATAATTGGAAGCATTAATTGCACATCCTACACTATGAGAATGTGGCCTCATTATCCTGAAGTGATGTGCCAATTGATGCTCATTAACACTATAACTCAACTGCTCAATTTTATCTTTTTGTTGGTTTCGAAGAACTCAGTAAAACCAACTCAATTTACTGTGACTTTTGGATGGATGAGATCTAAAAGAATATGATCTCACAACCAAAACTTAGACCATATTTATAATTTTATTATATTATAAAAATAATTTTTGGTTTTACTTTTAAAAATTATTTACTTTTTACTTGAGAGCCAAGAGAGGAAGGGAGAGAAAGAAGGATGGAGGGAGGGAAGGAAGTAGGGAAGGAAGGAGGAGGGGGAGGGAGGGAGGGAGGGAGGGAGGGAGAGAGAGAGAGAGAGAAACAGAGACAGAGACAAGAGAAAGCATGTGTGCACACCTGAGACCATGAGTTCTCCTGTCTGCTGATTCACTGCCCAAGTGTCCTGGAGCTCCAGGCCTCCCATGCGGGTGGCAGAAATCCAACTGCTGAGCCATCACCTGGTACTCCCAGGGTATGCCTTAGCGGGAAGCTGTAAATGGAAATTGAGTTGGGACTTGAACCCAGGCATTCTCAAGAGGTGTCTTAACTACTGTTCTGAATACCCACCTCTATTGTAAATCATTTAAAATGTGCTTTTCTTAATATTCCTTTTTTATTTAGTAAATATAAATTTCCAAAGTACAGTTTATGGATTACAATGGCTTCCCCCACCCCCATAATTTCCCTCCCACTCGCACCCCTCCCATCTCCCGCTCCCTCTCCCATTCCATTCACATCAAGATTCATTTTCAATTATCTTTATATACAGAAGATCAATTCAGTATATACTAAGTAAAGATTTCAACAGTTTGCACCCACACAGAAAAATAAAGTGTAAAATACTGTTTAAGTACTAGTTATAGCATTACTTCACATTGGAAAACACATTAAGGACAGATCCCACATGAGAAGTAAGTACACAGTGACTCCTGTTGTTGACTTAAAAAAAATGACACTCTTGTTTATGGCATCAGTAATCTCCCTAGGCTCCTGTTATGACTTGCCAAGGCTATGGAAGCCTTTTGAGTTCGCCGACTCTGATCTTATTTAGACAACGTCATAGTCAAAGTGGAAGTTCTCTCCTCCCTTCAGAGAAAGGTACCTCCTTCTTTGATGGCCCATTCTTTCCACTGGGATCTCACTTGCAGAGATCTTTCATTTAGGTAGTTTTTGGGTTTTTTTGTTTGTTTGTTTGTTTGTTTGTTTTGCCAGAGTGTCTTGGCTTTCCATGCCTGAAATACTCTCATGGGATCTTCAGCCAGATCTGAATGCCTTAAGGGCTGATTCTGAGGTCAGAGTGCTGTTTAGGACATCTGCCATTCTATGAGTCTGCTGTGTATCCTGCTTCCCATGTTGAATCGTTCTCTCCCTTTTTGATTCTATCAGTTAGTATTAGCAGACACTAGTCTTGTTTGTGTGATCCCTTTGACTCTTAGACCTATCATTATGATGTGTAGTGAACTGAAACTGATCACTTGGACTAGTGAGATGGCATTGGTACATGCCACCTTGATCTGATTGAATTGGAATCCCCTGGCATGTTTTGAATTCTACCATTTGGGGAAAGTCCGATTGAGCATGTCCCAAATTGTATATCCTCCCTCTCTTATTCCCACTCTTATATTTAACAGGGAACACTTTTCAGTTAAAATTTCAACACTTAAGAATAATTGTGTGTTAATTACAGAGTTCAACCAATAGTACTAGAAGAAAAAAAATACTAAAATGGATAAAGTATTACATCAACAATGTTAAGTTGGGGGCTGGCATTGTGATTTAGCAGATAAAGCCACCTTTGATGCCAGCTTGTATTCCTGCTGTTCCATTTCTAATCCAGCTCTCTGCTAATGGCCTGGGAAAAGCAGTGGGCACCTGTCTTCCATGTGGGAGACCAAGAAGAAGCTCCTGGCTTCAGCTAGGGCCAACCCTAGACTTTATGGCTGTTTGGGGAGTGAACTAGCAGATTAAGAATGATTTTTTTTCTCTCTTTCTCACTCTCTCTGTAACTCTGACTTTCAGATGAATAAATGAATCTTTATGTTGATCAGTGACAACTAACCGAGCACCAAAATGGAAGCCTGTTGAAGTGAAGTTGACACTATGAGAAACGGTGACTTGATCAGTCCTTCTCTTGACTGTTGATGTACAACCTAATACTTTATCCCTTTTAGTATTTTTTTTGTTCTACTTAATACTATTGGATGAACTCAGTAATTAACACACAATTATTCTTAAGTGTTGAAATTTAACTGAAAAGTGATCCTTGTTAAATATAAGAGTGGGAATAAGAGAGGGAGGAGATGTACAATTTGGGACATGCTCAATCGGACTTTCCCCAAATGGTAGAATTCAAAACATGCCAGGGGATTCCAATTCAATCAGATCAAGGTGGCATGTACCAATGCCATCTCACTAGTCCAAGTGATCAGTTTCAGTTCACTACACATCATAATGATAGGTCTAAGAGTCAAAGGGATCACACAAACAAGACTAGTGTCTGCTAATACTAACTGATAGAATCAAAAAGGGAGAGAACGATTCAACATGGGAAGCAGGATACACAGCAGACTCATAGAATGGCAGATGTCCTAAACAGCACTCTGACCTCAGAATCAGCCCTTAAGGCATTCAGATCTGGCTGAAGATCCCATGAGAGTATTTCAGGCATGGAAAGCCAAGACACTCTGGCAAAACAAACAAACAAACAAACAAACAAAAAAACCCAAAAACTACCTAAATGAAAGATCTCTGCAAGTGAGATCCCAGTGGAAAGAATGGGCCATCAAAGAAGGAGGTACCTTTCTCTGAAGGGAGGAGAGAACTTCCACTTTGACTATGACGTTGTCTAAATAAGATCAGAGTCGGTGAACTCAAAAGGCTTCCATAGCCTTGGCAAGTCATAACAGGAGCCTAGGGAGATTACCGATGCCATAAACAAGAGTGTCATTTTTTTTAAGTCAACAACAGGAGTCACTGTGCACTTACTCCTCATGTAGGATCTCGGTCCTTAATGTGTTGTTCAATGTGAATTAATGCTATAACTAGTACTCAAACAGTATTTTTCACTTTGTATTTCTATGTGGGTGCAAACTGTTGAAATCTTTACTTAATATATGCTAAACTGATCTTCTGTATATAAAGAGAATTGAAAATGAATCTTGATGCGAATGGAATGGAGAGGGAGTGGGAGATGGGAGGGGTGCGAGTGGGAGGGAAGTTATGGGGCGGGGGAAAGCCATTGTAATCCATAGCTGTACTTTGTAAATTTATATTTATTAAGTAAAAGTTAAAAAAAAGTTACATCGAAAACTACTACTGCTTACTTTTTAAGAAACTTATACTATCATTTTTCCTCCTTTTATGTCAGTGGTGTAGCATTTCTTCCTGCATCTGGCTCTGTATTTTTGTTGTACTGCTTTCCTGCTGATATCATTTGGTTTTTACCTAAGCTTTGACTGTTTCTTTTAAGTGAATGTGACACCTGTTGAAATATGCGAAATAATGTAAGTATTTTTTTTAAATGTCTCAAGGGCTTTTTGCTGTTTTATCCCATGGAAGAACGACAAAGAGAGGCAGACTGACTTGTCCTTTTATAAAGAATCCACTCCTATGGAAATGAACATATATCTGTAATAATGTCATTAACCCATTCATAGGGCAGATGGCATAATCACATTTCATTAGGCCCCAGCTCCCAGTATTGTTTCATTTGGGGATTAAATGTCCAATACATGCTTTTCTGGGGACAAATTCAAATAACAGAAACTATGTCTTATATGAGCATGGGTGAACAGTTACAAATTGTGAACTGCTAGTTGCCAAAGTGGAATAATTGGTTTTCTTTGCATTGGGATGAGGCATTGAGGAAGGTATTGTAAAGTGGTAGAGTGGAACAGGACAAAGCAGTGAATGGAGGAAAAACAGCCCATGGAATGGAGAATTAAAATTTTGGAATTCTGTTGAGTAAATATCCTCACATGGTTAAGCTACCAATTTAGGTGTGACTAGAAGATGATTGCCATCACTTTTAGGTAAGATCAATTGAAAAATTCCATTAATGAACATTTATTGCCTTGGTTTTAAGATCATGTGCCCAATCCTTGACCAATAAGCAGAAACAAGGGGATGGGGTATTCTGTTTTTAATTTTTTAAAAAGATTTATGTATTTATTATCTGAAAGGCAGAGTTGCAGAAAGGCAGAGGCAAAATAGAGAGAAGTCTTTATTTGTTGGTTTACTTTCCAAATGGCTGCAATGGCCAGAGCTGGGCCCATCCTAAGCCAGGAACCAGGAGCTTCCTCTGGGTCTTCCACCTAGGTGCAGGGGCCCAAGAATATGGGCCATCCTCTACTGCCTTCCCAGGCCACAGCAGAGAGCTGCATTGGAAGTGGAGCAGCCGGGACTCAAACCGGCATCCATATGGGATGTTGGCACTGTGGGCGGCAGCTTTACCTGCTATGCCGCAGCACCGGCCCCATGGGATGTGGTATTAAGTCAACTTCCACTAGAAGTAGTTGTTGGAGAGTAAAAAGAAATAATTCTCCACATGAAAGGATGCATTCTTCCTATTCATGGAAAATGCATATTATGACAGAACTGTGCATGAATTTCAAAGCTTTATGCACCAGAATAAACTAATCTTTTAATTCTATTTTTTCTACATTTTTTGAAGTTCCTACATATTACCTATTCTTTTCATTTATTTATTTGAGAAGAAGAGTGACAGAGAAGGGGGGAGAGCGAGAGTGAGAACAAGAGCGAGCGCACATTCTTCATTCTGTTGATTCACTCCCCAAATGCCACAACTGCAAGGGCTTGGCCAAGCTGAAATCAGGAGACTGGGACTCCATTCAGGTCTGTGTGGGTGCCAGGGGATCAAGCACTTGAGCCATCATATGCTGCCTTCCCAGGTGCCTTGGCAGAAAGCTAGGTTGGGAACAGAGTATCCAGGACACAAACCAGGCACTCTGATATTGGATGCAGGCTTCCTAAGCGATTGCTTGGCCTATTGTGCCACAATACTCATCTCTATACTAGCAATTCTTAAAAATCAAGCTCGAGTGAATTGGGATAAGAGTTGTCCAACAAAAAATTAAACTCTGAAAGTTTGAATTTACAGTGTTGGTTGCCTTTCCTGAGAAATCCCAGTATGGTATCACCTTGGTGGTTTTAGGATTTAGCCCTCAATCTGATAGGCTTGGAATTCTGATTTTGTCAACAATTCACCCTCAGAAGTGGGATCAGGGAAGCCAAGCTTATGAGTCTAATCTATGTGACAGATTGTCCTGTGTGAACTATAGTTATCACATTGACAAGAATTCACATTTGAGCATCATCCTCAAAACAGACATATCTTAGAAGTCTAAACGTCTCTAGGTGTTTTCTTGGCAGTGATGGGACTAAGAAGTTACTAAATCTGATATTTTTATCTTTGTTATCTTCGTATCTTATTAATGCAACAATTATAACTGAAGTTCTTCAGCTAAATTTCTCTGATACTATTCCTAGCGTTTGCATTTCTGAATTTTGTCTTTTTTGACAATCCATTTTACTATTGCCTCATCTAATTGTTAAATTTTTAAATATGGTTTAATCAGGTTATTGTTCATTTGTGTTGAGCTGCAATTTATTCTGTCTTAAGGAGGCAGTATTTAGCTTGGTTCTGATTCTTTATGTCTTGATTTAATGACTTAATTCTTAAAGAGGGATCTTAATTTTCTTGTTTCCAAGTGCCTGCAATAACATTTTGCTCTCCTATTGGTAGCAGATATTATTGGATCTTTATAAAACCAGTTAGGCAGGAAGGACAGATGAGTGCTACCTCTGATTTATAGATGAAGAAACAGAGACTTTAGGCATTAAAATATTTGTCTGAATTCACACACAGAAATTAAGTAAGCCAGCTCTCAAATTAAGATCTTACTATAGGGGCTCCTGGTAGGGGACTATTTTTTTACAGCAACCAGAGCCACGAACAAAATACTGGGATTGTTGTACATGCTTAATGTGTATGAAGGATTTCAAAACATTTGTTAGAAAATGGAATAAGAAGATAATGTGAATTTCCATGAACTTTTTGAAGCACTCTCGTATTTACTGAAAAAAAAAAAGTGATGAGATTTCTATGAAAACAAAGACATGATTTTTACCAAAAGCAGATGCTAATTGTGAACTCCTAGGATCTGGCTTTTTGTTCCTCACTGTTAACTCCAACAAACTACTATACTAATTTTAGTTTTATGATTTGGACAAAGAGGGTCATGTTTCTTCTTGATGTGAATTATTCAGGGTGTGACTGGACCATGAAGACTCAAGACAGGTTTTTGGAGTGGCAGTGAATTATCATCATAAGGATGAGCCTTAAGAAGGTATGAGGCAGGAATATTAGGATCATAATGATCGTTTCAAGGTCATAGATTTCAAAGTCATAGAATATTATGTGTCATAGAGGTCAGGACCCTGGATAGATCCCTGATCTATAGCAACTAGATTATCATCTTTTGTTTTGATTTGGTCTTTCCTGGGAGACTTCTCTTCCAGCTAGAATAATGTAGCTTGATTATTGAATATATCTGAGTTTAGGGAAAGATTATATCAGTGAGATACTTGATGGAAAACAACAGAAATCAACCCTGTTGATTTTTTAATTCTGTTGATAATTTAAGTAGAAGAAGAAGTGATACACATTAGAAGTGTATTTAGAAGAATGGCTCACAAGCCTGAGGAATCATACTCAGAAAATATGTGAGAACCTAGTGAAACCAGGCAGCTGAAAACACAGCCATTAACACTGCTGCTAATGCATGGTTGCTGCCCTGATGCTGCCACTTACTTACTGCCTCTGTCGCCGTAACTTTAGCTAATCGCTATCTTCCTTAGAACTTTGCCTCACTTTCTCAAAATCCCAGATTTGGTCAAAGTGCTGATTGGATAAGCCATGTGCCTCTGTCACATAACTCAGCAAAGTTTTTGAACGACTATTCTCTATTTGACTTTTTCAAGGAGAATTGTCCTAAATAGCTAAGGTGGGTCTTCTTTTGTAAACATTATTAGTATATTCCCTTTTCTTCAGAAGTTTCACTCTGAAGAGCTGGGTGTCACCTTGGCCTTTGTCTTTATCTCTCCCTATCTGCCCTTCAGTCCATAAAAATTGTAGATGAATTCCATTGAGTTTGGCAGATGCTCAACTATGGCAAATTGTTGTAAGTGTTCTGCTTACTTTCAAGGTCTCTGGTCTGACTTAAAATTGTAATTCTCATTTTTTCTTTAACTTTCTTACCAGTTCATCCATGTATTTTTTGAGAGATTTAAAAGCATTGTGTCTAGTATTTTTGCCTTGTTTTCATTCTGTGTATCTAGATTATCACACATGCAGAACTAGGAGTTAGGATTGGTTCTTTGTAAACCTAAATGAAAGATCTCCACGGGTGAGATCCCAGTGGAAAGAACGGGTCATCAAAGAAGGAGGTACCTTTCTCTGAAGGGAGGAGAGAACTTCCACTTTGACCATGGCCTTGTCTAAATATGATCAGAGTCAGTGAACTCAGGGGGCTTCCATAGCCTTGGCAGCTCATGACAAGAGCCTAGGGTGATTACTGATGCCATAAACAAGAGTGTCAATTTGTTAAGTCAACAACAGGAGTCACTGTGCACTTACTCCTCATGTAGGATCTCTGTCCTTAGTGTGCTGTACATTGAGATTTAATGCTATAACTAGTACTCAAACAGTATTTTTCACTTTATGTTTCTGTGTGGGAGCAAACTGTTGAAATCTTTACTTAATGTATGCTAAACTGATCTTCTGTATATAAAGAGAATCGAAAATGAATCTTGATGTGAATGGAAGGGGAGAGGGAGTGGGAAAGGGGAGGGTTGCGGGTTGGAGGTGTGGGGAGCAATCCGGACTGGACTGAGTTGCTGGAATTAAGACTTATTCTATGCATCTGCTCTCCCACAATATGGCGTTGGGAGAGAAGTAAACAGCTTCCGCACAGCTGCCTCCAGTTCAACTAATAAACTGTAGGACTTGCTCCTGATTGGAGGAGAGCAGCGTACTCGGCGTGTGGGCAGCCGAGTTGGGATTGGCGGAGGAGGACTATAAAGGAGGAGAGAGACGGCATGCACCAGGAACATCTATGGGGAACATCTAAGGGGAATGTCTAGCTGAAGGAACACCCGTGCAGCCCCCGAGAAAGCCGGCCGGCGGTGTGCCGCTCCCCTGCGGAAGTGGGGAATGTGGCCAGGGGGAACTGCCCTTCCACGGAGGTGGAAGGGATAGTAGCCAACCCGGGAAGAACCAGCAGCAAACCCGGGGAGGGCCGAGCAGACGAAAGAACAGCGCAGGGTCCTGTGTCGTTCCTCCACGAAGAGGGGGAGCGACATAATGGTGCCGTGACTCGGATAGGAAACCCAGGACGGATATGAAACTTAGGAGGGAAGAAACGGGAAGAACTGGGAAAATATCGGAGAGAGAGACTAGCAAACAGCCTAGGGAAATTACCGGAGAGAGAGACTAGCAAACAGCCTAGGGAAAAGCCGGACGAAAAAGGAGCCAGAAGAAGCTATTGAAAGCCTAGGCATAGACTCAGATACGGACTACGGGGGGAAGCTGGGAGAAATCTCTAAGGGCGAAAGCGAAAGTGAAAGCTAGAACAAACAGACTCGGATGCGGACTGTGGGGAGAGGCCAGGAGAAATGAGGGAGGAGTATTGTTGGAGGAAAGCTTGGGGAAACATACTGGGTAGAGAAAAATGTTAGGGAAATTGAAGCCGTGGGGGGCAGGCCGAGGCGGATACGAAAGCCACTTTGGGATTCTCAAGTTAGCCCGGGAATGGGGGGCGAAAAGTTGAAACCAGAAGCTGAAACGTAAGCCAGATTGGGATCCGTCTGATTAGCCCGGGGAGCGAAGGACGGGAAGCCAGATCGTGGGGCGGAGACGTATGCTGGGTTGAATTCGCCAGGCTAGCCCGGGGAACTTAGATTGAATGCTAGTGGCGGACACGTAAGCTACGCTGTGTGACTCGCGGAGGCTGCCGTGCGCAGAGAGAGCGTGCGGGGCACAAGTAGATAGGGAACGGGGCTGGCGCGAGGCCGTGGTGCAGATGCGAAGGGCGTGGAGACCGCGGAGCGCGTGAAGCCAAGCCGCGCAAAGCCGAGGCGCGGGCTGAAGCGGCTCAGAGCCGGCGGGGCGAGGTGCCGGGAAGCTGCGGGGATAAGAGAAACAGAAGTTTAGAAGTAAAGTGAGAGAAATAGGAATGTTGGCAGACAGAAGTAAAATGGGAGAAATAGGAATGCCCGGAGATAGAGAAATAGAGAAAAATAAGGCCTCCCCTCAACATGGCAATGAGAAAGCTTGGATTCGGTCTGCCTGATTAAGTGAGGCGATGAGCACCTGGGCGGCTAGCAGCTTATGCGCCGCAGGTCACCGAAGACAGGCACGAATTAACATCAGTAAGGCTTCCCCACAATACAACAATTAGGAGGCTTGGATTCGGTCTGCCTGATTTAAGGCGGTAAGCACCAGCAAGCAGCTCGACCAAAGCATGAGCTGCAGGTCACCGAAGATAGGCACAAACCAACACTAATAAGTCTCCCCCACAATACGGCAATGAGAAGGCTTGGATTCGGTTTGCCTGATTGTTAGGGCTTGTAAGCCCCTGCGGGCAGAGCAGAGCATGCGCTGCAGGGCACCGAACACAGGCACGCATCAGCGCCTAAAAACCTCCTCACAACATGGCGAAGAGAGGACCCGGATTCGGTTTTCCTGATTGATAGGACTTGTAAGAGCCTGTGGCAACTCTAGCAAGTAGAGCAGAGTGTGTGCCGCGGGACACCGAAGACAGGCGCGTATCAACGCCAAAAAATAAAAAGAAAGGGGGATCTGTGGGGAGCAATCCGGACTGGACTGAGTTACTGGAATTAAGACTTATTCTATGCATCTGCTCTCCCACAATATGGCGTTGGGAGAGAAGTAAACAGCTTCCGCACAGCTGCCTCCAGTTCAACTAATAAACTGTAGGACTTGCTCCTGATTGGAGGAGAGCAGCGTACTCGGCGTGTGGGCAGCCGAGTTGGGATTGGCGGAGGAGGACTATAAAGGAGGAGAGAGACGGCATGCACCAGGAACATCTATGGGGAACATCTAAGGGGAACGTCTAGCTGAAGGAACACCCGTGCAGCCCCCGAGAAAGCCGGCCGGCGGTGTGCCGCTCCCCTGCGGAAGTGGGGAATGTGGCCAGGGGGAACTGCCCTTCCACGGAGGTGGAAGGGATAGTAGCCAACCCGGGAAGAACCAGCAGCAAACCCGGGGAGGGCCGAGCAGACGAAAGAACAGCGCAGGGTCCTGTGTCGTTCCTCCATGAAGAGGGGGAGCGACAGGAGGGACGTTATGGGGGGGAAGCCATTGTAATCCATATTCTGTACTTTGGAAATTTATATTCATTAAATAAAAGTTAAAAACATAAAAAAAAGGATTGGTTCTTTGTAATTACCTCATTAAAAATAAAAATATACATGTTGAGATAGTAAAGAAAATGATTCCTGGAAAAATGAGGAGGGAATATATTTAAATAAATGTGTTCAGATAATGAATAAACAGGGCCAAAGTGCTATTAATGCTTAGCAGACAGGACCACATATAAACACCATGACATAATTTATTTGAATTATTTATTGTGAGTCTGGTATTTCTTCAATTTAAGCACTTCTTTGTAGAATAATATCCACATACCCACAGACTGGTAAAATAAAAGAACCAGATGTTCACAATCTCAGTATAACAACCATATCAAACCAATCGTATGCACTGGGAATTTAGTGCTGTTTATAGGATCAGCTTCTGGCTGAATTCTGAGCACATATTTGGGCTCTGGAGCTCAAGAAAACTCCCATAGCTGTATCTGCATTGTAAGAGCTTGGCTGAAGTCAATGTGGAACACTGAAGTTAACATTCCTTAATGACAAAAGATCAATGGGTAGGGATTTTCTATCCTTGCAAGTGGCAAGATTAAATTTTGTTACTTCAAGGCCAGTGCTGTGGCATAATGGGTAAAGCCACAGTCTGCAGTGCCAGCATCCCATATGGCTGCTGGTTGGAGTCCTGGCTAGTCCATTTCCAATCCAGCTCTCTGCTGTAGCCTTGGAAAGCAGTAGAAGATGGCCCAAGTCCTTGGGCCCCTGATCTTGTGTTGGAGACCCAGAAGAAGCTCTTGGTTTTGGATTGGCTCATCTCTGGCTGTTGTGGCCATCTGGAGAGTAAGCCAGCAGATGGAAGACATCTCTCTGCCTCTATCTCTCTGTAACTGTCTTTCAAGTAAGTAAGTATGGCCGGCGCCGTGGCTCACTAGGCTAATCCTCCACCTTGCGGCGCCGGCACACCGGGTTCTAGTCCTGGTCGGGGCACTGGATTCTGTCCCGGTTGCCCCTCTTCCAGGCCAGCTCTCTGCTGTGGCCAGGGAATGCAGTGGAGGATGGCCCAAGTGCTTGGGCCCTGCACCCCATGGGAGACCAGGATAAGCACCTTGCTCCTGCCATCGGATCGGCGCGGTGCGCCGGTCGCATTGCGCCGGCCGTGGCGGCCATTGGAGGGTGAACCAACGGCAAAGGAAGACCTTTCTCTCTGTCTCTCTCTCTCACTGTCCACTCTGCCTGTCAAAAATAAATAAATAAATAAAAAATTAAAATAAAGAATTATAAAATGCATTATCTACCTCTTAAATTTAGAGATAAGAGCATAAAAAATGTAGAAACTAATTAAACCCATGTTCCCATCACACAAATTTTCCTTCTTTATAATAGAAGATATTGAGTATAATTTATTTTTTAAAGTTTACTTATTTTTATTTGAGCGGCAGAGAGAAAGCAAGAGAGATTGATCAATCTTCCATTCGGTGGTTTATTCCCCAAACAGCTATAATAACTGGGGGTGCTGGGTCAGGCTGAAGCCAGGAGCCAGAAACTCCATCCAGCTCTCCCACTTGGGTGTCAGGGACACAAGTACTTGATCCATCATCGCTGACTCCCAGGGGCTGTGCTGGATCCAGAGTCAGAAGTGGAAGGGGGACTTGAGAGTAAGTGCTCCAATATATGAGATGAAGGCATCCTGAGTGTTAGTTTAACCCACTGTGCCACAACATCTGCCCCCGAGTACAATGCAATATTGTGGCGTTATTGTGGATATTATGATTATACCATACTGTATAAAGAAATATACTCAGAAAAGTTTATGGAGTATGAGCATGACCCAGAATTTTATTTACCTGTCTGTAGAAAATATGGAAGCATAGAGAAGAAAACTAAAATGCTGTTAAGCTCACTAGCCAGAGGTGATCATAGCTAACGTTTTGGCATAATTACAGTTTTATAATAAAGTTAATACATTACTGTATGTACATTTTTAAATTCCTTCCTACTTATTAATACACTGTGAATGTTTTCTCAAAGCCTTAAGCATTCTTAATGATAGACTTTCTAATGGCTACGTGATGTTGCGTTGTATAATAGTACCATTATTTTCTTACCCTGTTTCCCATTGGTGAATATTTAGATTTTCCCAATATTTAGATACTATAAAGAATACTGCAATGAATTCTTTTGTACCGAAACTTGATGGAAATCCTGATTAATTACTTTATTTAAGAAGAGTTTTTGAAGCACTTACATTGTGTTGGGCACTATTGTAGATGCTTGGGATACAAAGTGAAAAATCTTTGCTCTTGTAGAACTCATAGTCGGCTAGGTGGAAATTGACAATCGATATAAAATATGAGCTTTATAATATCTTAGAAGGGTTTAAGTGATAGCGAGCCTAACATTGTTCCCCTAGGATATATTCCCAGAGGACTCGACACGAATTTCTAATGTGCCTTCCAGAAAGGCAATACTGATTCATATTTCTATAAAATATGTTTGAATCTTCCTTTTCTTCCCATTTTAAATAAGACTTATTTATTTATTTGAAAGGCAGAGTCACAGAAGGGAAGGGGGGAGAGAGAGAGAGAGACAAAGAGAAAGTATTCCATCTGCTAGTTCACTCTCCAGATGGCCTCAATGGCTGGAGCTGAGCCATTCTGAAGCTAGGAGCCAGGAGCTTCTTCCAGGGCTCCAACACGGGTGCATAGGCCCAAGTCAGGCCATCTTCCACTGCATTCCCAGGACATAGCAGAGAGCTGGACTGGAAGTGGAGCAGCTGGGATGTGAACCAGCACCCATATGGGGCACCAGCACTTCAGGCTGCTGTTTTACCTGCTACGCCACTATGCTGGCCCCTTTTCCTCCTTTTGAAACAAGTGTTTCTAAAGGGAAAAAAACTGCTATTTTTAAAATGAAATCTATGTTATTGTTTAATTTTTTGGCTTCTAGTGGTTTTTGGACACATTTTGGTATGTTCGTTGATTATTTTTATATTTCTCTTATAAAACACCTGTTTACACCCTTCACATAATGTTAAGGGTCTCAGTACTTGTGTAATTTTCCTGAGTTTCCATAATGAAGTATCACCAATTGGGCAATAACATGAATTTCTTGTCTCACAGCTTTCCATGCTAAAAGTCGAAGTCAGAGTGTTGGCACGACTGTGCTCCCTCTAAAATTCATAGGGGAATAATTCCCCACCTCTATCTAGCTTCTGGTAGTTTCCTGCATCTTTGGCATTGATTTACTTTTAGACTCATCACTCCAATCCTCCACCTTAGCACCCTCCTCTCCTTTGGGTATGTGTCCACCTCTGTGTCCAGATTCACTTTTCATAAGGACAGAGCCATTTTGGACTTTGGTCCATGCTAATAACCATTTATTTTTTACTGTGACTGTTTTTTCTTTTCTCTTCTTTTTTTTTATTTAGTAAATATAAATTTCCAAAATACAGTTTATGGATTACAATGGCTTCCCCCACCCCATAATTTCCCTCCCACTCGCACCCCTCCCATCGCCCGCTCCCTCTCCCATTCCATTCACATCAAGATTCATTTTCAATTATCTTTATATAGAGAAGATCGATTCAGTATATATTAAGTAAAGATTTCATCAATTTGCACCCACACAGAAACACAAAGTGTAAAATACTGTTGCAGTACTAGTTATAGCATTACTTCACATACTTCACATTGGACAATACATTAAGGACAGATCCCACATGAGAAGTAAGTACACAGTGACTCCTGTTGTTGACTTAACAATTTGACACTCTTGTTTATGGCGTCAATAATCTCCCTAGGCTCTAGTCATGAGTTGCCAAGGCTATGGAAGCCTTTTGAGTTCGCCAACTTCAATCTTATTCCGACAGGGTCATAGTCAAAGTGGAAGTTCTCTCCTCCCTTCAGAGAAAGGTACCTCCTTCTTTGATGGCCCATTCTTTCCACTGAGATCTCACTTGCAGAGATCTTTCATTCAGGTTTTTTTTTTTTTTTTTTCCAGAGTGTCTTGGCTTTCCATGCCTGAAATACTCTCATGGACTCTTCAGCCAGATCTGAATGCCTTAAGGGCTGATACTGAGGCCAGAGTGCTATTTAGGACATCTGCCAGTCTATGAGTCTGCTGTGTATCTCACTTCCCATGTCGGATGGTTCTCTCCCTTTTTGATTCTATCAGTTAGTATTAGCATACACTAGTCTTGTTTGTGTGATCCCTTTGACTCTTAAAGCTATCAGTGTGATCAATTATGAACTGAAGTTGATTACTTGGACTAGTGAGATGGCATTGGTACATGCCACCTTGATGGGATTGTATTGGAATCTCCTGACACGTTTCTAACTCCACCACTGGGGGCAAGTCTGATTGAGCATGTCCCATATTGTACATCTCCTCCCTCTCTTATTCCCACTCTTATATTTAACAAGGATCACTTTTCAGGTAAAATTTATACACCTAAGAATAATTGTGTGTTAATTACAGAGTTCAA